>NW_026558120.1:0-35771 GCF_026930045.1 Uloborus diversus | reverse complement strand
CATGCGTTCTAATCCCGTTTACACCGAAATTAAATGTATAATCTTGCAACTCAATTTTCGCCCACTTTTTGTGATTGGACTCTTTTAAAATTTGGAATGCAATCTCAGACCCGATGACGATGCAATATTCTATAATCAAATTAATTTATCAACGATAAGTTATTAGTTTATTCTAATTAAAACGCTTTTATTAGCTTAACTTGTACGTTTGTGAGTATGTTTGTGGGTCCAACTTTCCTTTGGACAAATAGCCAGTAGCTTATTAGAAATATACTTACTACGTACAAATCAGAAGTGCGGAGTGTAACAATGTTTGCACATGAATATACCAGAAAGCATTCAAAATGTCTGATGCAAATAATGCAATAGAGTTCTAAAATACATTCCATCACAAAAATAATAGTTTAAAAAACTAAAAAAACACGCTTTTGCAGCAAAATGAACTAAAGAGTAAAAAAATAAAATAATAATTTAAAAAACTAACACAAAACACGCTTTGGCAGCAAAATGAACTAAAAAGTAAAAAAAAAATAATAATAGTTCAAAAAACTAAAAAAAAAAACACGCTTTAGTAGCAAAATGAACTAAAAAGTTAAAAATAATCTTCGGATGACAAGTATATAAAGTAATTGACCAAACACTTAACTTTACTGTAATAAAAAAAGCGTGCGGGGCTTCATATCAGTTGTCATAAATTTCTTCCACTTGTTATCCATGCAAAAATGTAAATAGGCAGCTCCCCATGCTTTTTTTCTATTACAGTAAAATTCAGTGTTTGGTCAATTACTTTATGTACTTGTCATCCAAAGATTAGTTTTAACTTTTTATTTCATTTTGCTAGTGAAGCGTGTTTTTTTAGTTTTTTAAACTATTATTTTATTTTTTAACTTTCTGCTCTGTTATGATAACATTCGTGAAAATTTCTGCTCGCGAAATCACCGATATCTTCATTTTCGCGAATAAGTGCTTTTACGGTTCTTTGAAGGTTATTTTGGCGCCATCTGTAGCCTTTTTAAAGAGATAAAATCGTATTAGAACATCCGCTATTTCAATTATTTACATTCTTTAATTTTAATTATTCTTCTATTAATACGATTTTTTATAGTCTCTTTTGTTCAACTAACAAAGCATCAAACTAACTCACGATGCTGCTCCTCTAGCGAAAACCGTCTCCAGGTTGAGTCAATATCCTACACTTACACGCATACATACACGCACGTACACACAAACACATACACACACACAAACACTTATACACACAACTATCCACACACTCATACCTGCACACAGACACAAACACACATGCCTATACACATACCTCCTACACACAAACACACATAAACACACACGCCTACATATACACACACACATTCGTGATTGCGAAAAACATAATTTAATTCAAGAGGTTAAAATTCAATTTTTTTTTAATGTAATAACTTTCTCGATTTTATTCCATTCTTAAAAAAGCAATAATCAAAAATTTTTGAATAACCAGAAGGTCACTCTTTTGGCGTGTCCCAATTCGTTTCTCAGAGGTGGATTATTTAGGGCTGAGTTGGGGGGGGAGGGTTTATTATTATTATTATCTTTTTTTTTGAGCAATCACATTGCTTATTGTTCTCACTTGACGGTTTTGATGTCTTATGATTTTATTTCCCCCCCGCCTCCCTTGCAACACCACCGTCGACCGGCTCCTCCCGATGCTGCTCCTCTAGCGGAAACAGTCTCCAGGTTGCGTTCATATCCTACACACGTACGCACACATACGCACACATACACACACCTACACACACACACCCACACACGCACATACCCACACACTCATGCCTAAACACGAACACACACACACACTCATGCTTGTGCACAGACACAAACAAACACGCCTACACACACACACACACACTCTCATGCCTGCACACAGACACAAACACATGTGATTGCGAAAAACATAATTTGAATTCAAGATATCAAAATTCAAATAATTTTTTTTTTTT
Organism: Uloborus diversus; assembly: GCF_026930045.1. Classification (NCBI taxonomy): domain Eukaryota; kingdom Metazoa; phylum Arthropoda; class Arachnida; order Araneae; family Uloboridae; genus Uloborus; species Uloborus diversus. The sequence continues at coordinate 33,777 of NW_026558120.1, read as the reverse complement.
TGAGCTACATTTTTAAATGCCCTCCCCCTTTCTATGTTTTTGTCTTTTTCCAGTGATGCATAATGTGATGCTTTACATCTTTGTGTGTCGTTTTTACTAATGTGTTGGCTGTTGCGTTACATGCTGTCCTTCTTGAATTGACCTTAAGAAAGGGGACTGATATCAAGACAGTGACGAAAGGCTTCCTTCTAAGTGCGATATAGGTTTTAGTGGGTCAGGAGGTTTCTCCCCCGGAGGAAATTTTGTAAAATGAATAAAACTCTGCATTTTGAGGCCTTCTAAGCACTGTAAAAAATATCCGTGAAACATCGAACCAAAATCAGGAGAAAATTTGCTGGCTCTTCTGTTTGGGGAAAGAATGAATGGAGCACAGTGGTTCAAGGGCGGAAAAAATAGCCATTTTTAAGTTTTAAGATAAAAAATATTTCATGCCGTAATTACTTAGTCCTTGAGTTGTAGTAACTTACTCCGTAAGAGTTTTTTGAAAAAAAAATTCCTTTTTCACAAAAATAAGCCAAGATTGTTGAACAATTATGTTTTTACTTTTTTCGAACGTACGCCTTATACTTCAGTTTTAATTAATTCTTTCAATAAGGAGGACTAAAATTTAATAAAAGTCATTTCTGATTGGTTTTTCACACTTATAGTATGCATATTACATCGTAGTTAAAAATTAAAAATTCATGAAAATTGAAAACTACCTGAAATAAAAAAACATTATTTTCTAAAAAATATAATGAAAAATACTGTGGAATATACTTTTATCGGCGGCTTCCGGTGGGCTAAAATTTACATATATCAATAGTTTAATCCTTCCTGTAAATAAACAACAACATTTTAGCTGCGACCACCTACGACTGCAGTCGTGGCAGATGTTTTGTTTGATTTTCGCTATTTACAAACACCAATATAGTAAGCTAGAAAATAACCCGTAACGTTATGACGGGGCTAAATTGCTTTTTTTATCAAAGAAATTGTTCATCAAACTTGACATGCTCCAGACTAACGTATGTCAGTTTCACTACTTTGCAGGAGAGCCTAAAAACATTTGTTTACTGTTTCCGAAAGTTGGGGCTCTTGAAATATTCATCAATAAATATAGGAGATTTTTTAAAACAGATTTACGTTGCTATCGCTTAATGCGGAGCATTATTCTACATGCAGTGCAAAAGTAACCTAAAAATAACAATTTACGGACCCGTTTCGTATGGCTTTAAAGAAGATACATATGAGAAAGAAATTTTTAAAACTCATACAGAATTCTATATCAAAAGTTAAATAACCATTCTGTTGATAAAACAGTGAAATTAGAAAATCATCAAACGTTTGAAATTTCTGATTTCCCTTTCGAAATCATTCTAGTATACAGCTGTTCTCAGTTTGTCAACATTGCCAGAAAATATTGTTCGAGGGTATTAATTGCAATAAATAAACCTTGCGTGTGGCATACAACTGATTTAATTTATATTTTTCGCTAAAAACAGAAATGAATTTGAACTATAGAGAAAACCCGATTTCACGTTTCTCAGTGGCCTGAATCAAACATAAAATACATAAAATGTGGGAAAACGTTCAGTTCAAATTTAAAAAAAAAACATAAAATATGGGAAAACGCAAAATATGAGAAATGTATAGAAAGCAAAAATCAGATAAGGAAACAAAAATAATAATAATGGCTGCTACGATAACGCTTATAATAGGTAAAAACGCGATATTTTACGAAAAGAACATTATTGTAAGTACCAATTTAGATCATTCTAACACATTAAGTTACGAATCCGGGCGTTTAGGTTGAAAATAGTAATAATGAGTCATTGAATTCATCCTGCAAAGTTTTTTCCTGGTCTTTATAAAAAAGAAAATAGTTTTTCACTTTTAGTAAGCTCTTAATGAGAGATGCGACACAGGCGTACTGCGCGCTGATTGGTCACTGGCAAAAACCGTCCAACGCTCAAGTTCCCGTCCATAGGATTTGCATTGCGCGCAACACGCGCTCAAAGAAAAAAGGTGGATTCCTTTTAAAATACGGAAAACTATGCAATTTAATTTTTGGTTTTACATTCTTTGATGTGTTGGTTACCTATATCTTGCCTTCACTAAGGAGAAAATTTCCCCAGGAATTTCTGAAAAATTGTTTTGTTTTGCCAGGCTTACGTTCAAGGTTTTGTTTCTTGTATCCTAAGCGATATTTTCGACTTTGATGGCAAACCAATACATTTAGGATATACTTTAATGTGTTAACTTACTTTCTCTCGAAATTCATAGTGTTTTCTTTCCTGTAATATTAGTTTTAATGCTGGATTTTCCGATTCATGAAAAAAGCATGCTTTGGCGACATTCTGGATTTAAACACGCGCCAATCAGGTTACTGTACTCAATGTTAAAAAGTTTGTATTTACAAACAAACAAAGCTGGATAATTGAAGGATTCTCTTTTACGTGATTTATATAATAAAGTTGTTGCTTTAAAACCATTAGCAAGTGTACGTTTGACCTTTTTTTTTTAATTTTTAAATCTGATAGCGAGAACTTTTGAATCAATTGGCTTCTACATTCTAAAAACATTTTAGTTATAGTTTAGTTTATTTTATTCCCTCCTGTTTTCGCAGGGTTTGCTGCTATATTAGTACATATAAATCCAACGTTTATTTTAAAATTATCATGATATCTGATAATTTCGATATTTATTTTTGGAAGCACGATGCTTGCAGTATCGTATATTAATATTACTTAGTTCCTCAGTTTTCGAGGCTACGTAGCATGGTGGATAAGGGACGCGCTTAGAGTTAGGGAGGGCGTCGGTTCGATTCCCGATGGAAGCAAAATCGTTTTCGTCAGCGCATTTTAAACTTTTAGTATTATCACTGCCATAATTAGTTTTATCACCAATTAAAATCCTATAATTTTTTACTAAATAAAAATTTGTAAAAAAATAAAAATAAAAAGATTTTTTTTAAGTAGAAATTTTTTGAAATGACTTGCACAAATAATGCACTCAATTATTCTTTTACAGAATTTAATTTTAATTGAGCGAAGAAACGATTTTCGTTGCAATTCAGTTCTACGGATTTCTTCCTCATACGATATTAAAAGCTAATGTGCTTGAATTCAAAATGCTCCTGTAAAAAAAAATGTTGAAACTTAAGTAGTTGAAACTTAATTCATCACTGAAATTTATTTAAAATATCATACATTGATATTAATGAATTTTTAATATGTTAAATGTGTTTAATACATGTATAAAAAGTTCTATGGTTGGGGTAGTAAACATAACCTCGCAACATTGTGAAGGCTACGCAGCGCTGCCGTGTTAGGTTTGCCTCAATATTATTATTAAAATTTTTTATAAACCTTTAACAAGATTTGATTTGCGTAGTGTTTAAAATATATTCCATTCATTAGTCTGTATCAAAGCAAAATGTATGGCAAAAAAAAATTCAAAATTCAGCTGTTTTAGATTTAACTACTCTCTTAACTAAATTTATTGAGCAGATTGCTTGTTTATTGTAATTTCATGGGCGGATTTATGGAGAGGCGAAAGGGGGCAATGCCCCCCAGTCTTGGGAGGACTCGATACATGGTAACAACACATCTTCCAAAATCATAAAAGAAAAAATCATGATTTTTTTTGAATATTTTTTTTTTGAGTAGTTCAGAAGTAAAGATGTAGAGAATAGCGACTGTCCGTCTCTGATGGGAGGGGGGGGGGGGGACCGTACACTGTATTACAAGAGAGTAAAGCTGTCACTGGGTTGCTGAAATGTGTTGAAAACGACTACTTTGAATTGAAAACCATTAGGGCAAGTACATGAGTAAAAATACCAGCTGAACAAGCTATGTAATTAGCTGAAAATACTTAAAATAATCAACTATTGTTTCCACAAATTAAAAACTGAAACAAAGGTTAAAAAAAAAAACAGATTTACCTATAGACTAGCTATAGCTTAGGGCACCCGTTTTGTTGAAGGCCCCCAACTCCCCCAAAATTTCATCATTTGTTCTTTAAAAAAAAAAGAAAAGTACTTGAAAAAATAAGTTTCTTTTTAAAGTGCTTGAAAACCTTGAAAATTTGGAAAAGTGTGTCTACAAACCATAAACTTAATTTATAACATATGGGAGGGGGTAGGGGGAGAAAGGTCGATATGTGTCAAATTTAGCTCCTTGCCACATCCTGCATCAAAAATGTAAAAATCATGGTTCTCACGTTTCTGTAACACTTTACTTGAGATAAATTTTTGTGACTCGCATGTTTCATATATTGCTGTTTCCCAAATGCAGTAATTTTCGAAATTCTTTTGTATTGCTTTGCGTCTACTGTATATTATAATCTGTTTAGCGCAGGGGGAGAAAAACACTACATCTATTTTTTTTTTCTTTTTTTGCACTACTTTTAATTGAAAAAAAAAGTTGTTGTAATGAAAAATCTAGTTTTTTTTTTTTTTAAACTTAAAATAGAAAACTGTGCAATCTAATACTAAATTTCAGGGACTGGAAAGGGCAAATGAAGTGCCTTTAATAATTTTAATTGTTCTCGAGTCCTTGAAACGGATTATAGGTGAGTCTGAAATTCCTAAGCAAAGTGTGCTTCAATTTTATTTCTTATCAAGTGTATAAATTATGAATTGTCCAAATGGGTAGCATATTGCTCTCTTGTGACCTATATTTATACACAATTTCTTTTAAAGAATTTTTTACTATTGATCATTTTGTATTTAATTCATTGTTGTATTTGTGGGTGGGTTGGAAGCAAGATCAAAAACTAATTGAATTGAACCGACAACCAATGTAAGCAAATAACAATGCATAATCTTCCCTTCTTCCTCGCTTTTTCTCTGAGGACTGCTGTCATTGATTTATCAACTCGAAAACGATTTTTATTGTGTATTATCGTAATTTGCAAAAGAATAGTTTGCTATTTGATTCCGATATTTCTGTAGTTCCAATTACCCCTTATAAGGCTTCAAAAAGCAGAATTTTATATCTGCTTTACAAATTTTCCTCCGGGGGAGAAACTCCCGGACCCCTTAAAATTGGGGATTTTCTATCCCACCTTAGACCTTATGTTTAAAGCAGAGTTCCAGCCGAAGATTTATTTCGAAGGACTAAAGAGCAATATTGTGAAATACCACTTGTCCCAAATATATCAATCCTTGAAAAAAAAAAAAAAAAAAAACTCGATATGATACATAAACGGCAAAATTAAGCGTGGAATATTCATTCTTGCCCGCGTGAAACTGACTGCTCTGCGCCAAACAAGCGATAACGCGCCAGGCGCGAATGCCCTCGCCAATTCGAGTTGGACGGTTTTTTCGACTCGGAAGTATGCGCAGAAACGCTATTTCAGCCTGTGTCGCATCTCTTAGTATAAAGGGTCGCTACTTAAATGTAGTACTGAAAGAAGGGACGAGTTGTGTTTCCTCTTCTAGTTCATCTTCATTGGCGGTCGAAGAGTCCACGAGGTTGGCTACGGATGGAGCAGTAGCATTTCTGTTTTCATGGATTAACTTTTAACAGAGTGGATTATGTTTAAAAATGCACAGAAGGAAACACGTTGTTTAATTTTAAAACATTTTTTTTTTCTTTTTTTTAACTGCCAAGGGAAAACGTAAAATGCGGGAAATTCATAACCAATAAACTTTCTATCCGGGTTAAATTAATATTATTAGTACACGGAAAAACTGGGACCTGATGATAAAAATCGTAAAACGCGGGGAAAACGTTGATTCGGGGGACGCAAAATCGGGGTTTCGCAGTGAATGCGATCATCCAGCAGGAAGATAAATATTACCATACAACAATGTTAACAATTTTCCATAGCATTTTTTGAGAATATTCAAAGTTATTGAATTTTTTTCCGCTTTTTCGTCGTTTTGAACCATTGTGCGGCGTCGTTTTCTTCCCGCACGAATGGTGAAAGCTGAAACCTAGAATAAGTCTCGCTCGCTCAAAAGACTAGTGCGAGGTTGAACCAAAATATTGATCGGTTGAGCGCGGGTGGATAGCATATGGTAAAGCAATGAAATGGTTTTATTTAATGCGAAGGTTTAGAGCGTGATCGAACTGTACTTTGGCACAACTTTAATAGTAGAAGCAGTGCGTTGTTTAACATACTATTATTTTGTTTTTAAGTATTTCTAAGAAATCGAAAATAAAATACAAGAAGTCAATGCTATTTAAATCTAAATGAGTTAAAAAAAATTCTGGTTCTATTGCATTCTTCCATTTCATCACCTACGTCGATTTTCGATTTCATTATTAATTTTATTACTATTGCATCCAGTAATAATTATAATGTAAAAGAAGAACTTATTTTTTCTTTTTACTTTTTAGACATAAAGATATCTTTTCAACTCTTATAATTTTAATATTTCATTTAACTAATACAGAATTTCAGAGATTTTTTATTTATTTATTTTTGTTATTATTCTTTTTTTTTTTTTTTTTTGAGGAAAAATATGAGCAGATTTAAAAGTAAAAGCTAAATTTGTGCTGTTGCCTTTGTGATGAAAAGTAAAACAAAACATAAATGATACAACGTTAATGTCCAAATTTGCAGGACACTGCACACGTGTTTCGCTGGTTAAAAGGAACCTCTTTTAAATGGGGAAGAATTAAGCTCATGATATAAATATTATATAATGTTTCAAATGTGCTTGAACTTTTATTTCGTTTATGTGTGAAGAAAAATGTATTCCAAGTAATTAAACGCATAAGCAATAAAATTCACGTTTTTTTTTTCGTTTATGCATCGAAATTTTCTTCAACTATTTTTGCACACACGTAAACATTTCATTTTTTAAATAATGTATGATTGATTCAAAAATTAATGTAGAAGGGGGAGGGGGTGAAAAAAGGACATCACCCCCCCCCCCCCTTAGGACAGACAGGGCAAACTTTTTCGTTGAATTAAAACTGAATTGCATAAACTAATTGATAATCAAAATTAATAAAATTGACAGGTAAGAGTATTTCTGCAAAAGAAAAAGCAAATTACAAATTTTATACAACTTGAGTAAAAAACAGAATTAAAAAATTGTTAGGAAGTAATCAAGCTGACTTTGTAATCAATAGGTGTTCTTTTACAAAGAAAAATAAATAAATATATGCAAGTAGTGTTTTGATATAAAGTATGTTTAAAAAACACAACAGATAGTAAGTTTTTGTTTGAATTTGTTTAGCATTTAAATTGTGTATTGTTACTATACATAAAAAAAGTGGATTTTGAGATCTTTAATAAAAATCATATTTTTTGCAATCATAAACTGCGATAGGACTTGACACGTTGGGTTTCCTGTTTCTACTAATGGCTTTTATTGCAACCATTTTTTGAATCCAAGACGTCAAAATTCAAATGAATGCCATGTGCTGGATGTTAGATGTTATGTGCTGTATACCGATTTTGCGTAAAAAAGATTGTGTCAACTCAAGGTGGTGGTTTGTAAATTCAGTAGACACCACCTAATGTGATAACATTTGAGCGAAAGTGATTTGATATGAATAACCGGCTGATAATAATAAAAGAAAAAAGTTGAATGTACATATGCACAACCAAACAAGGCTCAGCTGATAAACAACTGTGTTGCACAAATATTAAACGTGATCACATAAAGCGGTGTCCACTGTAATTTGATTCTAAGGCACAGAACGCCACATTATAAGTATAGAAAAATAAAATCAAAAGACAAATCAACTGCTGTCAAGTGAAAACAGTAAGCAATCGTGATTGCTCAACAGAACCCTCCATTTTATAATCTATACATAGCACAGGGATGATTAAATCCCCCAAAAGCAGGGGAGCACCTCTCTAAATGCCACGAACTCCCCCCCCCCCAAAAAAAGAGAAAAATTCCCCTCAAAGCAACCCCTTCCATTAAATTTCAATGCCGCAATGTGCGCCACGACCCTCCCCCCCCCAGGTGCCACCCCTACATAACACCATGAAAAATTAGGTTGTAGTGCAGATTAGTTCAAGAACATTGAACTCTTATTTTTCTATTTGATGTAAATAAAACATTTTTTAAAAAAATTACAAAAAATTCACCAAATTTTGTAAGTGCAAGTTTCAAGTGGCAAACAAACCTAATGCTCATTATTTTTATGTTTTATCCAGTGGCCACCTCTTTCATGAATCCCCTTTGTTCTACACAGTTTTGATTCTGTAAAGTGGCTGATTCAATAAAGTGGCAAATTAATAAAACCTGGATTTTGTTCTGTTTTTGAAGATTTGATTCAATAACGCATTTGAATGAATTTACTTCGGATTCAATTAACCAACGTCCACTGTATTTTTAAACAGCATAGTTTCTTCTAAGCAACACATTCATTTATTTCGACATAGCGACACTTTAATAATAGTCGGTTAAAGTAAGAAAAAGTGTTGTTTGCGTGTTACGGATATGTCATATAAACAGAGCAGTGGCAGCAGTTGGGGGTACGGGGCATGCCGTCTTCAAAAAATGTTTTTTTTTTTTTTTAGTTATAAAAATATTGCAAATACTGTGTTAACTGGTTTCACACCATCTTTTTTTTTTTTTTTTTTTTTTTTGAGTTCCACAAAATATTTTTTCCAACTACAGCATTGCTTTTTAAAATTAACCGAACATACTTGAAAATTATGGAAAAATCAGTAAATGAACACAAAATAAAAATTAAATAATATCTTTATTCACAAATGTACATAAAAAGTTTTAAAATATTCAATTTCAAACATGTTTATGTTATTTCTCATAACCAAAGGAGATACAATATAAAAATTCTATAAATGTAAAAAATACTTACATGGGTGATTTTACGAGTACATTAACTTTTGCCTATGGTAAGTTGAAACATTCATCTCATAATACACCTTTGGGTTTTAATTCTTATATGAAAACCATGCTATGGTAGAAAAAATATCTAAATGTAGTAACTAATACAGTATCCAAGTCGTCTGAATTAATGAAAGTATGGATTAAACAAATTAACCTACAAATTTAGCCAAGGTGCATAAACAAACTACTGTACACAGTAAAATTTTGAACTCAAGACAATGAAATATAAAACTGCGTAAGAGAAAAATATAAAAATACAAAATACAGCCAACAAAAATACATTATTGCTCTCAATGGCCTTTCATTTATACAGCATGTACACATAAATGATTGTTCAGATTAAGCAAAGACAAGTTTAATTGGGTCTGGATTAATGAGGGTTTACTGTCCAAATTTAGCAATGGTTTTAAATTCAACTTTCATGCAAAAAATTAACTACACTCCTAACTTGAATGCTTCACAAACTCAGGAAAAGATTAATTTTTTTTCAAGTAATTAAAATTGAAAAGTTAGGCAAAAGACTTTATTTTAAGTAATGCTGATTCAAATTTCAATAGTATGTTTTAAAAAAATATGGCAACAATTGTGAAGAAATATTTTGAATTTTGATTATTCTCAAGAATTTTTGGTGTTGTACGTTGGCAAAACCTTTTTGTACGTTTTAATAGTACCTAAGTGAACACATTTAAAGGGATCAAATTTTGTAAATCAACACATAATATTTTTAATTTTAAATGAAAAAGTTTCTGATTTAAATTGCGACTTTTGTTTCAAGGAGCAGCAAGGACGGGTCAGAAATTACAATAACTTTATTTTTAACATAATTTTGCTTTGTTTCAAGACTTTTTTAATGTAAAATTTTTTTATAAATAAGATCATTCCCTAACATTTCAGAACATATTTTGCTTATTTCATTTACTTGCCTGTTATACAGAAGAAGAAAGAAATTGGGCACGATGGCACATTTATTATGTTGCTACACATAATCTCGCTTTCAGGAATGTTTCCTTAATTTTATACTTTTGGCCTCACAAATACTACATTTTTTTACACTGGTATTTTCCCCCATTGACTTTCTCTCATTTATGTAGCATATCTTGAGTTAAGAAACTGAAATAAGTAGTAAACTGAAACTTTGGATCAGACTACATAAAAAATGCTTTTCTGCAGTTGGTATCCAAATTTCTATTTATTAGAAGTTAAAACAAAAAATATGTAAGTGCATACTGAAAATATTTGAAAATAAAAACTAATTAGAAAACAGTTTATTGTATTAATGTAATATGAAAGCACTACATAGTTAAAAAACAAATGAAAATGCTTGATATGCAAATGCTTGAAAGTATTCAAATTTTACGAAGGATAAAATGAGAATAGCAAACTTCAATTAAATTGCTAAGAGGGACCAAAGAAAAAAAAAGTTTACTTTTAAAAAACATTTTTTTAAACATCTGTTTTATTCTACATATTCTAAAAATTAAAACTATTTTTATAAGACAAAATATTCTGAACTAATTAAACAACATTTAAACAGGACATTTAAAATTTAATTAACAATAGGAATTACCAGGGATTTCAATAGAAGTAATTAACCGCTAAATGTTTATTTTTATCAAAATTTAAGTATAGTTCACATTCAAAATTTACATTTTGATTTACATTCAAAACAAAATTATGCATGGATTACTTAAGATTAAAAAAAGGGGGAAGGGCTAACTAACACCGTAATATGTATATTAAGATCTATTTTTCTTTTGTACTAATGGCAGTATCTATGGACACACATACAAAATGTGGAATGATTTTAGGAGTATCGATTTTACACATTTAATTAGACTTATGCTATTTTATGTATAATACTTGTATGTACACATTTTTAACACAGCTTCCTTATACAGTAAACTTGCTGGAAAATCGATAGAATGCATGTTGTGGACAAGGTACAGAAATGACATTTTACCTGCATTTTATTTTTTAAAAAAAATTTTAAAATCAAAATGAGAGTGATAAAATATTTTTATCACTCGTTGTAAGTATTTTAAGTAAAATATACCAGTATGTATTTTTTATTGAATGCTTAAGAAAACTAATCTCAAAAAAAAAGAAAAAAAAGAAAAACTAGATTATATTCATTCCTTAGATTAGTGGGCAGATAGGTGATATTTAATGTCAAAAAAAAGAAAAAGAAAAGAAAAGAAAAAGAAATGAACTTCAATCTTTTTACATTATCTGCTTTGAGTGGACCCTTTGTGTAAATATTGGAAGTCTGAACGGAATATAAATGGTAGTACCACACTCATCATTCATGGTTTACAGTGGCGTAGCCATGGAGGGGATAGGGGGTTCAGAACCCCTTCCCCCCATGAGTCCCAAAAAATCATTTTTCAGTCGAACCTGAAGGGTTCTGTTTATAAGCTAAAAGATTTTTATTTAATATAATAGCTTTTATGAATGTAAAAAGCTTGTCTTCCTGTTTTGCACAACATTTTTTTCTCTTGGAGACAGGGCTTTCCTTCTTATGACGGCAGTATTGATCAAGGTATTTTCAAATAAGAGATTCGTTTATAATGTCCTTTGTTGTTTAATTGATAAAAAGAAATATATATATATATATATATATATATATATATATATATATATATATATATATATACTTCAGAAAAAATTACCCCCCCCCCCCCAAGGATTTTTTCTCGCTATGCCACTGATGGTTTAATAGATATTTTATCTTCAATAAGCCATGAAAATAGTAACAATAATGATTTAGTAAATAAAGATGAATTTAAAAAAAAACAAAGATGAATGTACAATAAATAAACAAATGAATAAAACAATATAAAATAAATAAACATTAAATAAGGGCAATGAAATTCCATGGTGTCGGACGTAAAAAATAAAGAAAAATTTCTCAGTTTTAATTCCATTTACCAAATATAAACTGTTCCAAAATGATCAAATTTATTTACAAGATACGTACTACATTCCACGGAATAAAAAATCATGTTAGTTTTTCACAATAGATCCCTAAAGTATAAATTTAAAAAATGTTAAGAGTTGGTGTCGGACGTAAACACACAAATAGTAAAATTGATGGTTCACTTAAAAATTATTAAAAGTCTGTGAATTGGATTACATTTTAATTTTAAAAACAGCATAATTATAAAATATACTTATTATTGAAGCATATTTCAGTTTTCAAATGATATTATAAGGAATAAAATTATTTAAAAAATATTTTAAGTTTGGTGTTGGACGAAAATTTTCGGTGTCGGACGTAAATTGTTCATATTGGACGTAAACTATTGCTCTTAAATGTAAATACATAACAATGATTACAGTTATAAATATGTAAATTGTAGGTTACATATACTGAAACAAAATTTACCAAGTAAATTCAAAAGTAGGGTTGATTGGGGGAAGTGGGACTCTGGGGTAAGTGGGTCACCCCCAAAAACTGAAATATCCATATGGTTTTTATACTTTTTTACATTGATCATGTCATCGTTCATCACAGTGATTAGTTTTGCATATACTCTGGTTACGTGGCATTTTTTTCCTCGGTCAGAGAACTTAGTCAAAAAAAAAAAAAAAAAAAAAAATCTGAAAAATATTTTTTGGCCAGTTTAAGCAGCATTTTTCAAAGAAGTGTTTCCCGGATAGCATTTTTTTTTTTTTTTTTTTGTGATCAATAAACACTCATGTACAAATTAACTTATAGTGCCTACTGCAATCAGAATTTTTGAGTAAAATATTATTAAAAATCGTTTTAGAGGAGGAGCCCCACTTATCCTGTAAATTTTCGCTATAAGAGGTCCCCCACTATGGGATAAGTGGTTCTCCCTATAACAGTGAGGATTTGAAAATCAAAAGCAACTCTGATGAAATATTTGTATTAGTGAAATACAAGACAACTATGATGACTTAGTAGGAATTGATAGTTCAGCTACAAAAGCTGGTGATTAGTTATTTGTGAAACTTAACTGATAGAAAACCATCAAGATTTATACGGATTGAATGTTGATAATAGTTCTTCATTAGCCAACTTTAAATAGACGCAGTCATTTAGTGTTTCCAATTGCTATTTCCAATCATAGTTTTGGCAAATTTGCCAAAATTGAACTTAATCAACTGTATTACATTCATCCTACACACCTTTTCTCAAAAGGGGTCCTACTTACCCTAGCAACCCTAAATGGTATACAGTAAATTTACTAAGTTGTTTTTTATGCATGTTTCACTTAACTTTGAAATCAAAGGCAAAAAAAGAAGAAACACATTTTAAGACATATGGTGTTTAAAGGAATGTAACAGTGTCGTACGTAAAACATTTTTTACGTCCAACACTTAGATTTTAGTAAAAAATATTCACTTGTTACAAGAAAAAAAAATAGGTTACATCAATGAGATTGAAAATCTTACTTTGTACCCAAAAATACATGTATGTAGTTTTAAAATTATTGGCTCAGCATAATTAACAGCACATTTTGGTGTCGGACGTAAAACACTTAATGTACCCCAGAGGAATTCTTTTACAAATCAAAATGAATTATATTTTGCCATATTTTGGTAACATCACCAGCAACACATTGTATCTTTAAATGATTATTCATCTCAATTCATAATATTAGTATGTATTTTTTTTGGGAAAAACAGAATTTCTTTGACAGTCACCAAATACGGTTTAAAAATACTCAAGATGTTGACTTGAGTTTAACCTCCTGCAACTTATTTATAACTGAAGTGATCAAATTTTAGACAGGCATTTCAAAATATACAACTCTTTACCTTTACAATGACACCTTATTTGTTTAAAAATCTCAATTTTGAAAATTTGATCATCTCGTTGCCTTATTAACTGGTTGACCTTGCCCATAAGCACATCTCCTGCACAGGATGCTATCTTTTTGAGACAGCAGGCCACAAAGTCGGGATCCTGTCGAGAGCCACTTTGAGTAAGGTTCTGTGAAAAGCATAAAAGTGTACAACATATTTAGCGCAGCATTTGGACATAAAATGTATCTTAAAATGGAGTAGTTAATTAAAATTCAGATAAAGATAATGGGGAAAAAAAAGAAATATTAATGCAAAAAAGGGCTAAGTTGGAAAGCAACAGGTATGACTAAGGTGACCATATGTTCCGCTTAAACATGACTCCCGTGGTCCCTGGACATGCTCAAATGTATCGTTCTCCGAGGTGACAATACGGAAATCTGAATGCATCAACTGAAAGTCATTCGTACAGCAATTTAAGCCTTTTCAAGGCGATAATTTAATCATGAATAATAATTGAATTTATTTTAAGGTTCCTCGGCCCTCATACACCTATGCACGCAGGTTGAAATTTTGCTTTGTGGAAAAGGGTATCGATACGATTTTTTTTTGAACATAGCTATTATTTTAGACAAATTGTTTTAACCCATTTCTTAACTTCCTATTACCAAATTTAAACATAGAGAACTGAAATTTTACTGTATTTAAATTTATGCTCTGTTATTGAATAAAAATACGGTTAGAATGCACAAAATCAATGGGAGAGACTGGCATAAAATTAGACAGTACATACAGTATGTAACAATAATAAAATGCAGTACTAAAATAATATTGTACAGTAGATACAGTAATTATATTCGACGCACTTTTTAATTGTTCAAGCATATCGACATTTTTTAAATTTCTTTAGTTGTCGGAAACTTTCAATTTTTACTTCCATTTTAAAAATTTAGATAAACAGCCCGCTTATGTGAAATTATGCTTCATCAACTTCATATTTAAAATGAAAAAGATGCGGAGTGGCGATTTATAAATTAACAAAGCGATGTTTCAGCTAGTACAGTGCGGGGTACTTTTGCTTTCAGTGATGGTCAAGGGTAAGTCCATTTACGAAACTGATATTAATACCCAATAAAGAAGGTGATACCTAAGCCTTGCGATTCCCTTCCGTAAACTTTCGTGTTGCGGGATGAGGAATTTGCGTGAGCTCCAAAATTCGTTATTCGAGAAAAGTTCGCTATTTATCCCTTTCGCGTAAAGTCGAATCACGTTGGAGCGAGAGTCCACTGCAGTTTAAAATTGCACATTGAAGTAAAATAAGCATTTTTAGTTATGTTTAATATTTCATATTGATATTTGATTATAAATACTGGAGTACCGTTTGGGATATTTTTCCCATTTCTTTATTTTCTCTTTTTTACTGATTGAGTGTTGATATATCAGCTAAATAAACGTGAATTATCAAAAAATTAGTTTTTGAGGTCATTCGGTAAAATTGAAAACTGCTCTTACTTCATTTTATCAGCAGCGTAAAAAAGGAGATGGTGTCCAGGTCCGGATCCCTAGCTTGAAGCTCAAAATCCTGCAAAATATTAAGACTGGATATATAGATAGACTGCTATATAGATAGGAGCTTATATTTTGCAGGTTCCTGCAAAATATCAGCTCCTATAAAATTAACTCCTATAATTAAAATTAAAGTTTTTCTCTTTTGTTTAAAAGATGTTTTTCACCATCTAAATCAATTTTATGTAAATATAGTATGTATGCCTATATAAAATTTTAATCAAATTATGACTGCATCTATTTACATTTTCTTTGCACTTCTTGAATGAAATATTCACTGTCAGGAAAGGATTAAAAACTTGAAGGTTGAATTCCTTCAACTTTTTCAATCCTTTCTTGCAGCGAATATTTGTAAAAATCGTAAAAAATGTTTGGAATGACAAATTGGCTCAGTAAAGGAATGAAAGAATAAATAATTCTTTATTATCCTATTCCATGTTCAAATAAGCCACTTTATCAATCTAAATCACTTTTTGAATTTTTTTGTTCAATCCTCAAACGGTGTGTATGTGTATGCTTTTATTTATTTATTTTTTAAAAAGTAGCGAAGTAGCGACTACTTTTCAAAAGTAGTTTGTAGCTGCTACATTTTGAAAAACGTAGTTGTAGTTGAAGTTAACTACATTTGTAATAAAGTAGTTGTAGTTCGCTACGAAAAAAAAGTAGTTTTTCCAACCACTGTTCAAACCATTAGTCTACAAACAGGCACACACTTACTATACGCAAAACTCTAAATATAATACATCTAAGACTACGCGAATCTTTAAATGCATTACTAAAGTCAAAATAACGAAGGTTATGCAAATATTTTACAGTTTAAATTATCTGCGTTTGTTATATTTCAAATATGAAAACATAAAGTAATCATAGTAACATCAAGTACATCAAAATTGTACAAACCTTTGGATAGCAGCTTTAAATGGACCTTATTCACGGTTTGGCAACGGTCCCATCAGCTGTCCGTCTGCGGGTATTTTGAACAATTACGTAGTGTCAATAGTGCTAAAAAAACTCGTTTTATTTAAGGATTATTGGACTTCAAAATAATTTTATTCTTTAAACACCATCGATAATACTTTTAAACATAATTTTTGAAGTTGGCACAAAAACAAAAAGTAAAATCCAGAGTAACGATGCTTCGTTCATATTTTTTTCAGAAAATCATCCAAAGTTAGGAACAAAACATTTATATCGTTACTCAAATATGCTGTTATCAATGCATAATGTATGTGGTAGTGAAGAAACTAGGCCTGGTTAAATTTATAGTTGTAGTTGAGTTATGGCTGTGAATGATCTTATCTATCGTTTTTGCGCCAACTTCAAAAATTATGTTTAAAAGTATTATCGATGGTGTTTAAAGAATAAAATTATTTTTCACTTTTTAGAGCAATTTTAAAGTCGGTTCTATTTTCTTTTCAAAAATTTTTTATTTCATTCTTTTTAGTGTAAATGTAGATATTTCAGTAAAAGTAACAAGTTCGGCTCTATATCACTGTATTGCTTTAGAAAAGCCTTTATTTAAAATTATCATTACAATTACTATTAATGTTACTGTTATATGGCACCAAACTTTTATAACAATGAGTTTCATATTGTCGCGTAGATGAAGATAGCGAAGACAATGTGAAAGCCAAATGAAGCGAATACTCGTTAGTCTCAACTCGAGATCGAACTCGAATGAACGTTACATCTCCTTATATACAATTTGAGGAAGTGCTAAGTATCCAGACTTGGAAAGATACAGAAATTAATAGAACATTCGAGAAAATACGGGAAACAGTAGAAACGAAATTTTAGTAAAATTCACTTTGTCCTAGTCGGGATTTGAACCCGGGTCGCTCGTGTGGGAGGCGAGAATTCTACCACTGAGCCACCGTTATCCACGGCTGGGAAGTGCGAACTTCGCTACAATATCATTTTAATCATTTAATAGGGAAATTGCATAAAATTTACTGTTTTTTGCCCATAATTTTTTTTTCTAAAGAACAAATATGGTCAAACAAAGTAATGGGACCTAAGTTGAGCCATCCCCTATCCATTAAAAAAAGAATCATCAAAATCGGTTCACTAGGTGAGACGCTATGAGTGGACAAACAAAAAAAAAAAAAAAACATACATACGGTATGAACTGATAACCGCCTCCTTTTTGAAGTCGGTTAATGAAGCACACTTTGCTTAGGAGTTTCAAAGAGTTATCTAATTCCTTTCAAGGATTCTAGAACAAATAATATTATTTAAGGGACCTCGTTTGCACTTTCCATCTTTGAAATTGAGTAGAGGATTGTAAAGTTTTACAATTTACAGTATTGTTCAAACTTTGTAAAAAGCATCTATTTTAAGTTTAAAAGAAAAAATAAAAGATTTCTCATTGCAACAACATTTTTTTCAAAGTAGTGTAGAAAACGGGAAAAATTATGCAGTACATGTCAGATAAAAGCAAGCAATACAAAAGAATTTCCAAAATACTGCATTCGGGATTAAATGAATAGCAAGATGTGTAACACGTGAGTCCATGGGCGGAGTTAGACTTTTGTCTCTAGGAGGGCTAAGCCCCAGGGCCCTCATTTGGGGAATCAGGGGAGCTAATTAACCCCCTCCCCCCGATTTCATGGATAGATTGAACATACAGTTATTTGTGTGTTTTGTTGCTTTCTTCCTGTGATATGTATTAAATATGTACCTACCATTAAGCATGGAAACCTTTGAAATGACAGGTCTGCTAAGTTCCAAGACAAAAAATAGCGCTACAATTAAAAGATGAAAAGAATGTGTGTGTGGTATGTTCGGTAGGACGATTAAAACTTATTGACATTGAAACTGCTGCCGTTGCCCATCTTCCCTCATGTTTTAAACCAAGGTTCTTTACAAGAAATAAGAAATCGGTTGAACTTATAAAAAGTGAGGTAATTTAAATACGAAAATTTTTTGTGCAATTTATTGCTTTAAAGGAAAGATATCCTTAGTGACGTCAAAGGAAAGACGAAAATCGTGTTAGATCCTTGATTTTTTTTTTAAATTAAAGTCTTAAAAACGCAATTTTAATCAACCCTTGTTGGTGTTAGAAGATTGGTCAGTGTGTGTAAGGGGAGGGGGATTCAAGAAAATTTCAAAATTTACGTTAGAAAACACTTTCAGACAGCTTTTGATCATGTTAGCGGAATGGGCTTCCCTTACAAATTCCTTTTTTTTTTTTTCAAAATTGAAGTCAATTTAAGTTATCTTTGGTGACTAAAGGGAGTCGGGGGCTTCTCCTGAAATTTTTTCTCAGTAGGATAGGAGTAGATCTAAGAAGCTTATTAACTTTAGGTTGTGGGCTATCGACTCATTGGAGACGTTATGCTAGTTGGAATGGAGTGGGAGGTCGTGTTGCAAAGAATAGTGATTTGGCCGAATGCCGAATGTTCGGCTTTTCGACTGCCGAATAGTTAACTCATTTTTGTTAAAAGGAAAAACACAGGTTGCATTTAAAGCACAGTTTTGTGAAGTTAATAGTAAAATATGCATTATAAAAGATTAATGACAAGGATGTCGTACAAATTTTTTAAAATTTTCTACTGACTTTAAAAATTATTCTACCATATTCGGCAGAAAAATTTCTAAAAAGGGGAAGATATTTCCTCAACAACAGTTCTTAAAGATCACACTTCTATGTTTAATCTTAAAAATAGCAATCATTTTCTATTATTGGCATTACTTCATAAAGCTTCTCAATTGAATAAGAAAAAGAATTTTAATAAACTGAAATGATTCCACATGAACTTGCATCTCACAAATTTTTATCTATATATACATGTACCAAAATTAGTGGTTACAAGAAAAAATTTCTCTTTTTGAAAATTTAATTTCTGAAGTTGTTATAATTTTAAAAAAAATAAAATTATATTTAGATAAATCTGTCTACAATATTGGTGCATGTGCCATGAGAAGTATCCTTGGACAATATTTGAAGATGCAATTTTTAACAATTAAAGACTACGAAAGAATTCCACCAAAATTATTTGTTGGAATATTTTAACGAAATTGCAATCCAACCACAAAGTGAAGCTACGGCAGAAACCTCTGCTTAAAGTGAAATGAGAGAAATCGACTATTATCTTTCCTAGAATCGTTACTAGAAATAACAAAATGGTCTTTAAATAAATATTAATAAGATCCATGATAAATAAAGTGGTGTCACATTTCGGGGTCCACTCCCGGCTTTCCGAGCTGTCCGACCCTCGTCCGTCCACTGCTTCCAAACACGCATGATTGTGCTGCTGTTGCGCTGCACACGAGAGGCTACTGCACAATAAGATAATCCAGCTCCAAGAAGGCCGACGATTCTGCCCTGTTCAAACTCCGAATTTGCTCAAATTTCACTTTCTTTCGTCGAAGAGGCATAGTAAAGATTCAGTTAACGTTTACTCTAGCATATAACCACCGATAATCATACACGCCTCGCTACAGCCGTCTATTTAGATTCGGTTCGATCCACCGTTCAGAGGTCGCTGCTCAGCATACGCATGCGCTACCGGTCTGCAATTCTAATCATTTGCATATCATGCCTTACTTTACATTTCCTGCAATTTTCAGCTCACTCGCGTAAGTTCTTCGTGGTGTTGCAATTTTCAAACAGGAGTGTGTGTATAAAACAAGTGAAGAATATTGAAAAGACAAAACCCCAAAAGCCTATAGATGCGCAACGCAGCAAAAATAAAAAGACAAGTAAACATATAAAATATACAAGCCAAATAACAAGTTTGAAACAATTTTTAAGAATAATAATGATGAGAAAAAGAAAAATACAAGCAGCAATTAATGGAAAAAGTTGAAAGGTTGAATCAAGAGCTCATCAGCAGTGGAGGATTCAATAAGTATGGTCAAAAGACCAAAAACTCAAACTACAAATTGGAAAATGTTTAAGCTCCAGTATATGCATGACAGAATATCATACAGTGAAACCTGTGTAAGTTGACCACTTGCGGTGCAGTACTTTGGTGGTCAACTTAGACAGGTGGTCAACTCATAAAGGGCGGTAATGTTTTTTTTTTTTTTTTTTTTTGTCATTTCTAGCACCATGTTTTCATTTTTTGAGTAATTCACCCTTATTCTTTCTGTTCAACTCACTTTAATTGTTTAACATTATTGAAAGTGAAACAATAATTAAAAATATTATTCAAATAATTTTGTTATTTTTTTCCTTGTTTTAACTATATTAGACACTGTAGTTTTAGAAATTCCATGTGTGCCGGCTAATTTTCTCTGGCTTTTTCCATTTTCAATTAATTTTAATATAATATTTCATACATTTTATTAATCTCAAGTTCAACTAACTTTCTTTTTCAAGCCTTTTTTGTACAATTTATAGCACAAAGAGCAATAAGCGCGACTCTCCCAGTTCATAAAGGCAAAATTAAAATGTCCTATCTCCTAATCCCTTGCACCAGAAACATGTAACTTTACTCATTAGCAGGCCCAGATCTGCGTACCCGCAGAGCAAGGGGCCCGCGTCCTTAAAGGGGCTAACGGTCCTAGAAATTGAAGAAAAAATAGAAAAAAAAAAGAAAATTAATTTGAATTTTGAAATTTTGAATTCAAATTATGTTTTTCGCAATCACGAACTGAGACAGGACCCTACTCATTGGAGTTATTGTTTCTAGACACGGCTCCTGTCCCCCCCCAAGTCTGCCTCTCCTCCTGGGCGGTGATTTGTGCATAGTTGTGTGTGTGCGTAGACCTGTGTGTATGAACGTAGGTGTGCGTGAGTGTATGTATGTGAAGTCGTGTGTGTATGTGTGTGAAGTCGTGTGTGTGTATGTGTGTGAAGTCGTGTGTGTGTATGTGTGTGAAGTCGTGTGTGTGTATGTGTGTGAAGTCGTGTGTGTGTATGTGTGTGAAGACGTGTGCGTGTATGTGTGTGAAGTCGTGTGTGTGTGTGTGAACGTGCGTGTGTGTAGGACATGGACGCCTCCAACTAGGAGAAACGGATAGCTCAAAACCGGAGCAGCCGCGCCGCCAGCAGAGGACGGCGGGCGGTGTTGCTGCAAAGGCTTCTGGTCCAAGTTGAAAAAGGCACGGACACCAAAAACGGTCAAATGAAAACAATAAGCAATCGTGATTGCTCAAAAAATAGCACTAAAACTTATTCACTTTACAAATAGACACTGCTGGCCACTAAGGAGGGCCCCTACATATTTTGTTGCAGGGGGGCCCAAAATGTATAGATCCTGGCCTGCTCGTTTTAGCACAATTCCTGTATTGCCACAACATATTGGAACTAAAAGAAAAGACTTTGAACTTTTTTACTGACACCTTATTTTCATTGAACAGAGTACAAAAAGTTATCTCAAATAGAACAAGTGAAAAACAAGTTTGGAGAATAAAGAGCAGCATAAGCTTTATGCTGCTGGTTAGTTAGTAAAATGCTAGTCTCTCATCAAAGCATTAAAAACATTCTTAGAAAGCTATCAAAATAATAATAATAATAATAATAAATAAATAATATAATAAAATAATTTTGTAAGGAAAGTTTAAAAAAATAAACCAAGTGGTCAACTTACAAAGGGTTTTTTTACAATACTTCAAACCAAATTTGGCGTACATTAGTGGTCAAGATAGACAGGTGGTCAAGTTACAGAGGTTTTCCTTTATTATATGAGATAGGACTAATTCCGTTCCTGACAAAAGCGGTCAACATAGACAGGTGGTCAACTTACAAAGGTGGTCAAATTTACAGGTTTTACTGTATTGGGTTAAACGCACCACATGGTAAACTATATACACAAAAAAAAAAGAACTTAAACCTGAAATTAAGATCTTAAATAAATCTTAAATTTAATTCTAACTATCAAATTTCAAATGGAGCAGAATCACGGAGGAGACGGTTACATTTGAGGCAGTGAGAAGCAAAGGGATGCAAGTAGCAAAATTAAAAGTTTGGAGATAACCAGTACACATATTAGGTGAACCCCTCCTCTGTCCTGGGGCAAGAGATAGTACTAGTAGCCCTGGAAGGTGCTGCTGTTCAGCATGATTTGGAAAAAAAATCAATGAAAGCCTAGATAGGCTATACGTGGTTTACTCAAAACTTGAAAATGTCCACTTACATAACTTTGTTTCTCACTGCCTCATATGAGCCAAAGACGAATTTTACACAAAATGTATTTGCAATTTATACATGTCTTGTAATGTAACTTTTCGTTACACCGTGATGGAGTATTCTTTAACCAGTAGAACAAATAGATAAATAGCATTCCATTTGGTATCATTTTTGAACCGTTTCACCACTGGAAGTCATATTTGAATTAGGCAGTGATAAAAGAATTCGCTGCCTATAATGCCATAAGTCTTATAAATGCAACTTTTACGTAATTATGTTTTTACATAGCTTTATCACTGTATTGCTTTTTTAAAAATAGCGATAGGGGGTAAAAATCATTAAGTATTTTATTTATTATTTTACATACGAAGTTATTCAAGGAAAAATATTTTTGTATTCCCACAGGAGAGTAATTCACAACTTGTTGCAGTATTGCTTAAATTAAAAAAATAAATTAAAAATTATAATTTCAATAGAACAAAGATTTTCATTATTTATTTTTCAGTATTTTAATATACTACTATGAAGAAATTCGCAAGAAAAATAACAATATTCAACTACAAAAGAGCAACATATCGCAATAATGATTGAAATAATTTTAAATCCGATAAAAAATTTAGCAGGTTGTTTTTGTTTCTTACTTTAAATTAATTGAATATTACTATACTTGGCTTATCCTGACTTTAAGCTGACATCTTACTGTAGTTCAAAAAGACAGATTATCTTTTTTAAACTCTATCTCAAAAATTTTATGTGCAACACATTTTAAATTTTCGCAATCTGTACAGTCAAATATTAATTATTACAAGAGCTAATTTTTATAAAGGACGCACATCCTCCAACTCTGGTATATAGTATACATCTGAGAAACAGTTAATAGAAAAACAGAAACCTAATGTGCTTGAGATCAAAACTCTTTCTGTTAACCTTTTTTTTTAAACACATATCTTAAAAAATGTTAAATATTATATGTTTTCAGTGCGCTTCTGTTCAGGTTATTTTCATTTACAGTACAATTCCATTTTTTCGAACTAGCGGGGACCAAAGGCAATCCGGATAACGAAAATCCGGGTAATTTGAAAAACACATTCGTAAATAAGCAGACTTACCTTTTATAACAGCAAAAAAAAAAACGCTGTAACAAAATTACATAGGATTGTTACTTGCAAACACTTAATCATTTATTGTTCAGCTGCTGTGGTGTAGGAATGACACTCCAAATATGCCATGTTGTTTATTAGATGACTATAATTTATTGCACGTCCCATGCAGGAGTTGTGTATTTAATCAAAATAAAGAGTAAATATTTGGTACATTGACAGTTTCGTTCCTCCTATCATAATTTAGAAGTATATCATTTCAGTGAATATATTTTTTAACTTTAAAAATTTGATTTGGATAAGCCGGAGATCTGGATGAACGGGAGCAAGATAAACGAGGTTCTACTGTAATTATAAATATCAAAAGTACCAAAGAATAATTCAAGTTTAGAGCCGTAAAAATAGCTGATTTCTGACACATTGATTAACGTAGATGATTTAAGCATATTTAAAATATTGTGTGAGTGGAAAAAATATAATGAAACTAAGTCGAAAATTTATCGTTTTAGTTCAATTTATCCTCAAAATAACCCTAGTATTTTCTAAAGAAAAATTAGCATCCTCCCGAATTTTAAATTGAATCTCCATTATTATAGTGCGAGATTTTTTTTTCAAGAATAAGAAAAATTATAAAATTCAACTAATTTGCGTTACATCATTCAAATTATATAAACAATGCCTTACCTACTCTTCTAACGTCTTTAGCATTTAACCACGATGATGAATAAGATGAAGATCGTTGGAGGCCTCTTTTTCGTGGTCTTTCGCTCTCTTTCTGAATTCAGCTTCAAATAATTTTTTCGACATATCTTAAAATTGATTTAAAACTATACAAGGTGAGCAAAAAATATCCTGAGAACGGAGTAAAAAGCAGAAAAAAAAGTTCGTGGTACGAGCTAGAGAAGATACTCTTTAGAGAATGGTTCTGTTGGATAAAAATAGTGGCTCCAAAATTCCTAAGCCATGGGCTACGGCCAAGGGAACAGTGTAACGATTTTCCCTTAGGCCCTTGGGGTGGGGTAGACAAGTTCTCGTCATTGTAAAAGCTGAGAGGAAGACATCATGTTGACAGCTTTATGACGCTTAATAGTAAAAAAAGGACATTCGAGCATTTCCGCTGTTTTGTATTGGTGTGTACTTCCCTCAGCTTAGCTCCCATATTCCTCCTCCGAGAGAAAAATTCTTAGATAAGATATAACAAGTATTGTTCACTCTGAGAAAACACATTCATGCTATTTACTGCGCCCTTCTACTCTCCCTCTCTATCTATCCTTCCCACTCTTTACCCACATTAAACCATGCAAACTTTCTCTCTCTCTCAAAAAAAAAAAAACACAGCGCCTGCACAGCGTGTTTTTTTTTTTTTTTTTTTTTTTTGTGCTTGACTTCTAATAACGTGTCCTTTTTTTAAAAATTAAATTTAAGCATTTATTTAGTCAGTTTAGCGCCCCAAAAATCTGGCACCCGGGCACGAGCCCCGTCTGCCCCCCCCCCCTCTAGTTACGTCCCTGCCCTTGGCCCCTCCCCCCTACGCTACGTCACTGTTCTTTTTCCCTTCTGAACTGTTCAAAAAAGAAAAAAAGGTAAAAAATCATGATTTTTTTTGTTTTAAGATTTTGTAAGGTGTGCTGCTCAAAACTGGAGGGGGGTCAGTTCCCCCCTGTGCCCCCCATAAATCTGTCCATGAATGTACGTAAAAATATTTTTAAGAAATTTATATCGACATTCCACTGAATTTGTAGCTCTAAATTACGCACACTTAAAAGTTTAAAATAACATTCTTTTCTTAAAATTAATCATTTAAATAACCAAGGTTCATAACTTCAAAGTTTGTATCCAGGTTTTCAGGTCATTCTCCTGTCCTAAGAATGAATTCAATTTATAGATTTTTTTAAAAAAAAGGAATTTTTATTGTGTTATACTAAAACACTGTTTATTATCAGCATTTTGTCGGATTCCATGAGTATTTTGTTGATATGATTTGTTTGCTGTTCTTACTAAAATTTTGAAGTTGAAAAATGGGTATGTAGCATTTTTGCTGTCATTCTCCTGGACAATATTTTTGTTTTAAATAAAAGGAAAAAAAAAATTCTACTCATATAGTGTGTAGTTGAGTTAAGGGGTTAGAATACAAAATATTATTTTTCGTCTTTTTCCATGTCGAAAATGCTGCCATCTGGTGATACGTTAACAAGTTAAATTCAATTTAATTAAGGTAACTGCTAAATTAACGAAAAAAATATTGATTGAAATTTTTGTTATAACTATTTTCCGAATACAAAAAGGTCAATTAAGGAAGAAAGCTTTTATTTATTTATTTTTTTTCAGCGAAGGGAGGAGGAATTTTGTTTAATTTAATAAATTTGCTAGCCGTTAAGACGTACAATAGTTTGAGATTTTTAGTCATTACAAAACTAGTGTAAAAAATGTGACACAAAATATAGTTATGAAGATCATTTCATTGTTTAATGTTTCTTTTTACCTGTTGATTGCTGATATTAAAGGTTAATTTGATTCGTCTATTTTGACCCTCGGTCCATGACTACCTGCAGAGCTTGTCCAAGGGGAGGGTTTTAGGAGTTAAACCCCTCCCATTGGGGAAAAAGTAATAAAAAAAACAAATAAAGAAAAGTGCACATTTTACTTAAAGTTAACTTTAATGTTAAAATTTGTGCACAGAATTTTTCTTTTTAAACATTCTCTTTGAAGTGTCCCGGCAAATTAGGATTGTCCTCTCTTTATCGACTAAAATCATATTTTGAAAAAACTGATGGCTGAACTGTTAAATAGGCTGTCAATACAAAGCATTCACTGCGTTTAATATTGCTTGGGCGTTTCACGAAAAAAGAGATGAGTATTGTCACTTTGGAGATGCATAGTAGTTTTGTTTGGTAATATCATTTGCATCAGCAACGAACCCCTTCCTATTTAGTTTGCTAAGCATTATTATAATAGATTATAAAGCCTGAAAACAGATGTCGTAAAATAATTTGTGAAACAATTTTAGTACTGGTTGAAATAAACCGTACAGTAAACATAATAATGTTTTGATCTAAACAAGCAGTAAAATGAATTAATTCTGAGGATCCTCGCGGAGCCAGAATTTAGTTTCTGGGAGATGGTGATCACATGTACCGTGCAACCTCATTTATCCGAACGCGGCTGAAGCGTTGGGAAACTTTTGCTTTGGCACCGCGGCAACCGATCCTTGTTTCCGAATGCATAGAGTCCCTATATGAAAACGTAGTTTTCATATAGGATTAGGGACAGGACAATCTTATGGATGTTCCCTACATGAAAACATAGTTTCATGTAGGGACTCTACGAATGCACACTGAGTAACCGCTGACGTCTTTAGCTGTCATCTGATTAACCAACCGGTAGCGCTATGCGAACAAAACCAAATTCGCGTCTTTACGTTGGCAATCAACTGTTTCTGTAACTGATCACAACGGTCGATCGACAGAACAACATTGAAGCATGATATTCGAGCGCCTGATTCAAACAAGGCTTTAATAGTTAATTTCTCTCACAGCACAAGTTGCCTCTTAAAAATTAAATTTAGAAGTTGTGTGATCCTAATACTTTTCTGAAAAGTGCACCGCGTACAAGTATATTCCGTGAGCTCGAATATAAAAGATTTTTGTGTGCCATTATCTGATCTGTCATATACGAAGATCTGTCTCCAAGGCAAAAAGTCTAATACAGTTTTTAAGTTGTAAGAAGTTATTTCATTCAGAAAAATACCAGATAAAATGAGTTTTTCCAGTAAACACTGTGAGAGTGATTTTTCAGAAGAACGTCTTGACGATCATTCGCCAACTGGTGAAATAATGTGTGAAAAGGAATGCTCTCCCAATTCTAAAAAAGTTCTTTCTTTCGATAAGAGTGCTCAAGAGCAAAGTAACTCAGTGTCATCCACTGATAATAATGTGCAAAGTGAGAGTCCAGTCTTGGAAAACTATGAAACGAAACTAGATACTATGAACATGGATGTTAACAAATCTGAAGATACAGAAGACCAGAAATCAGTTTGTAATGCTGAATGTTCGCATTCCAGAAAAGAAGGTGATGAAATCAATCAGAATGTGATAAAAAATGTTCCTGAAGAAGCTAGTGAGAATCAAGTTTTGAATGACAGCGAACTAAAATTGAGTGCAGTTATTGAAGAGCTCAAAAACTTAGAAATTGAAGAAATTTTTGCCCCTAAGATTGTCCCTGAAACTGATTTCAATGAAGAACTGCAACAAACAAATA
The DNA here is from genome assembly GCF_026930045.1 of Uloborus diversus. Classification (NCBI taxonomy): domain Eukaryota; kingdom Metazoa; phylum Arthropoda; class Arachnida; order Araneae; family Uloboridae; genus Uloborus; species Uloborus diversus. Next base: position 6,197 of record NW_026558120.1, on the reverse strand, counting down.
AAATTATTTGTGCTGGAAATAAAGCTACCGTAAGCTGTGAAACAGAACTATGTAGTTCTGAGAATATTCAAAAAGATATGCATGAAGAATCCAATGATGTACCTGAAACTCTTGCTCAAAGCACTGTTGAAGATGCAGTTACTCAAGATATGAATAAAAGTGAAGTAATTGGCCACGATGCTTCTGATACTGAAACAGTAGAAGAAGAAAATGAATCATGCAAAATGAAGGTTCAAATTAGAAGATCAGAAAATTTTGCTTACGAGATATGCTCTGATACTGATTCTGATGATGAACTGCAAATGACTAACTTCATTTGTGCTGAAAATAAAGCTACAGTAAGCTCTGAAACAGAACAAGGTTGTTCTGAGAAGAACCTTCAACAAGATATGCATGAAGAATCCAATGATGTACCTGAAATTCTTGCTCAAAGTACTGATGAAGATGAAGTTTCTCCATCTGCAAATAAAGGTGATCATGATTGTTTTGATACTTCCCCAGCAAAGGAAAAGGATCAGTCATACAAAATGAAGATTAAGAGAAGAGCGGCAAATGTGAAATCTTTAGAATCATTTAGATCTCTTAGAATTACTTCTCCTACAGTAAGTACCGAGGCTCTTTTAGATTGTTTTCTTTTTCAAGGTCTCTAGGCAGAAAGAGTGGCAAATCCTTCTCTGTGTTAATTATGAAAAAAAAGGGAGGTTTTTTAAACTTAGGTTACCTAAAATTATGAAGTTCCTGAAGTTTATAATGTACACAGTAGAAGATGGTGGTACAATCAGTTTTGCCGATGGCAGGTTGTTGGTTCATTGCTCTTCTTTATTACAGTCAGGGACCAACAGAAACTAAAATTTTTGAGGCCAGGAGAAAATTTTAAGCTCCAGACAAACTATATATTATTGAGTTTATCGGAAAATTTACTTTAAGTTGGGTTCTAAAACCCACAGCCAGCAGGGTTGGTAAAAAAAAAATGTTTAAACCAGGTACCTTTGGTTCAAACAGTTTCTTTTTTACAATCATATCTGTAAGGAAATCAAACTGATTTTTGGTAGTCATGCAAAATTGATGAAACAATTGTTAATGTTTCACATTCACATTTGTATGCACTTTCTAGATGATTAATTAACTATCTTGCAATTTTATTTCCTTATAAGTAGAGCTTTCGGTAAAGGAAATATTGTTTAGAAAGCTTTAACTACAGTAATTTCTGAGTGAAATTACACATTTGCATTTTTAAATACATGATAGTTTAGATGTGCAGCCTTTCTGCCGATGTGGCGTTTACGATCACATTTTCCTTTTATTGCCCCGATTTTAACCCAAACTGTATTAATGAAGCAATAAAGAAATAGGTACCTACTGATTTATTCTGATACCAGTATTTATTATCTAACCATTAATAAATAGCTTTAATTATATTAAACGGCTGAAATTTTTTAAAAATCACTTGGAATTAATAGAATTACTTCTCCTACGGTAAATACCGAGGCTCTCTTGGATTGTTTTCTTTTTCAGGGTCTCAAGGAAGAAAGGGTGGCAAATCCTTCTCCGTGTTAAAAATGAGAAAAAAGGAGGTTTTTTAAAACTTGGGTTATCAAAAATTGTAAAGTTCTTGAAGGTTTTAATTAACACAGTAGAATATAGTGGTGAAATTAGAGTTTCCTCAGGGGAAAGTTTTTGTTCGTTACTCTTCCTTAGTACAGTGGGGGACCTACAAAAACTAAAATTTTTAAGGTCAGGAGAACATTTTAAGCACCAGACAAACTATTTTATTGAGTTTATCAGAAAATTTAGTTTAACTTGGATTCTAAAAGCCACATTAATCAGAGTTGATTTAAAATAAAAAAAAAACCTTTTTTTTTTAAATTTTAAACCAGGTACCTTTGGTTTATACTGAGTTTATTTTCTCTAAAATAACATTTGTACCGTTTTATTTTTGGAAAGTCAATTAGGTACAGATGTGATACCCCCCCCCCCCCCCCCCCCCATTTGGCGACATCCGATTTTTTGCACAAAATTGAAATATTTTTCTCCCCAATGAGGCGATAATTTTTTAAGCATGGCACCCCTGGCGAAACTAACCTGTGTTAGGCAACCCAAAGGCAATTTTAGATCTGTTCAAACTTGTTTACTTGGGTTGTCTACTCAGTTTCAGGCAGGAGAGATACGTGTTGTTTCGTGCAATATATCTTACAGCTAAGCTTATTTTGTGTTAGTTTAAATTCAGTAGTTATGTTTTGAAGTAAAAACATTGGAAAATGCCAGTTTCTTCAAACTTGAACGTTAATTAAAAGTTAACTCCAACGTGGTGAGTATCTGTAACGTGCTATTGTCATATGCTGTTTTGTTTTAGACTGAGTGTGAGGATTTATACCATAAAAAGGTAAGTAAGTATTTTAGAATTCAAAAACAAAAAAAACTCTCACTTCCGAAATTCTTTGTTTTTACTAATCCTTGATGGGTTCTCGTAGTTTTTAACTCTATTTTTACTGTATGTAAATTAATTTTACAGAAATAGTACGGTTATTTTGTTTTAAAAGTTAATTCTTATCGATGCCACGAATTATTTAGACATATTCTATTAACGTGCCTCCTTTAGGTACTGAATTTCTGAAAATAAGTTGACTCCAGCATTTTATAAAAATATAAAGGTGTTATTTTATGTAAAATATAATAGGTATTTTGAAAGCATGTGTAAATAGCAAATAAATTATTGTATTTTTGTATTGTTTATGTTTAGGATGTGCTGTTGAGACATTTCTAATTTCATACATCGAAATTTGAGTAACTAAGCGCTTTTTTGGCTGAAATAGTAATTGAGTTTGGGGATGTTTTCCGCTTTAAACATCGCAATTTGAATCGCTTTGCTCTTTTTCAGCAAAGTATGTGAAAAGTTTTTGTTCGATGAAATGCATGTTGGAAAATAGCTTTTATTTCTATTGGTACATATTTCATTGGTGAGCTGTTATAGTAATTTGTCAAGGCTCTCCTCTGATATGCCCCCCTCTTGGCGAGATTTTAATTTTTCGCTCGATACGAAAATCGCCAATAAGGCGATAACTTGGCAACCCTGGTTTTGCAACTTGAACGCTGGAAAGTAGTTTCTCGAAGTCTGTCTTTTTGCACGTGTCTGTGTGGTAGGAGGTAGGTGCTCATATGGTTCCGCTTTTAGAGTATTCTTTTTCTTGTTGTTTTTTAATGTTAATTTAGTTGAATTTTCTATTTTAATTATGAGTTCGGTTTGTGATGTTCTCCAAAAGTATCAATTGAAATTTTTGAATGAATCTTCTTTTTCTTTTTCGTCAGGTCGTCCAACGTTTGGACGTACCGGAGTCCTAAATAGATTTTTTATATTTAAACTAATTGAAAATAAAGAGGTTTTTTTAGAATTTTTAAGGGAAATTGGTTTACTTAAGAATGAAATGTTATGTTCTAGATGTAATTCTGTTATGAAAATTAAAAAAACTAAAAAATGTTCAGATGGGTTAATTTTTTTTTGTAGAAAGGTTATTGGGGGTGTTGTTTGTGGAAAAGAAGCAACGATCAGGAGTGGGTCATGGTTTAGTTCTAGCAAGTTGAAAATAGAGGAGATTTTTTTGATAACATATGAGATTTTAATTGGGACCAAAACTGCTGATATTGAAAGTCAATATTTTTTTTCATCACAAACTTTAGCCGATTGGCGAAATTATATTAATGAAGAAATATTAAATTACATTGAATTAAAATCCGAACAAATAGGGGGGGGTTGGGAAAGTTATTGAAGTTGATGAATCTAAATTTGGGAAAAGAAAATATAATCGGGGACATGCAGTTGAGGGACAATGGGTTTTTGGGGGGGTTGAACGGGGTTCGGGAAAAACTTTTTTGGTTGCTGTTGGGGATAGGGGTAGGGAAACTCTATTTTTGGCAATTAAGCAGTGGATACTACCAGGCACGACGGTGCACTCCGATTGTTGGAGGGCATATGATACATTGGGGGAGGAGGGGTATGAGCATTTAACAGTCAACCATAAACTTAATTTTGTAGATCCAGAAACTAAATGTCACACTAACACAATTGAATCCACATGGAGACACGTTAAAAGTACTCTACCAACATATAATAGATTAGGGGATTTTAAATTTTATTTAGCTTATTATTTATACAAAAAAAATTGTGAATACAAAAATAAGGATATGTTTGTAAAGTTTTTGGAAATAATTCGCGAAATTAATTGGGTGGAGTACAAAATACAATAAGGTTGTTTTTTTTTGGAATTTTTTTTGTCAAAACAAACATAATTTAAATATTTTTGTAAAGTAATGATAATAAAAAATGGGATAATTTCCCTAAGAGCGGAACATATGTGCACTGCCTCACGTGAGGAAGTAACAGAAAAGTAAAAAAGGTAAGTGAACATATTTTGAATTATTGTGTTTTTAGTGTGTTTCTGGTAGTTTGTATTTTGGTCTGGTTGGCATTTTTGTAGCACAAAAATGGTGTTAATTTCACATAAAATCTGTGACTTTATTGTATACTGAACGGAGGAGATCTGTGACTTATATCCGACTGTGATGTATATTAAAAGTCGGAGGGATAACGGACCGAGCGGCAGCGAGGTCCTGGCGAGCCCGAGGTCTCATAGTACTTTCGTAATGAGACCGAGGCAGGGCCGGCGAGCCGAGGTCTCATTACGAAAGTACTATGAGACCGAGGGCTCGTATCCCGGAGAAACAACGGAAAAAAATTAATGCATTAATTTCATTAAATAATTAATGACATAATTTGAATTTTTCCTGTTGGCGCTAAAAAAGCATCGCTAAGAACGATGTATGACATATGACGTCATACATAGTTTTCTTGGCGACGCTTTTTTGGCGCCAACAGGAAAAAGTCGCCAAGAGGGGGGTATATCAGATTTGTTCCATTTGTCAATTTAAGCATTTTAAATACTTTCTAATAATTGTTCTTTGTGTACAAAAACTTTCTAGTTTCTGGTATTTTTGAAGCGTATATTCATGATGTTTTTTGTTGTGGTTTTATGTTGTTTTTATATATATTGTGTTTTGGAGTTCTTTGATCATGTTTTTAATCTGATTTTTTCCTGTTGGCGCTAAAAAAGCATCGCTAAGAACGATGTATGACATATGTCGTCATACATCGTTTTCTTTGCAACGCTTTCTTGACGCCAACAGGAAAAAGTCGCCAAGGGTGGGGTATATCACATCAGTTCCGTCAATTAAAATTTATGAGTTAATAGTTAATTAATGTTTAACATTCACATTTGTGTGCACTTTCTCGATGATTAATTAATTAACTAACTTTCTTATAATTTCATTTCCTTATTATTAGAGCTCATGGTAAAGGAAATATTGTTTAAAAAGCTTTAACTATAGTAATTTCTGAGTGGAAGTACATGCTGTTTATGTGTTAATGTTAAATTTTTGGACATGTGGCCTTTATGCTTGCTGTGGCGTTTACAATTGAACATTCCTTTAACCATCCTGATTTTAGTCCTGTTTTGACGAAAACAATAAAGAAAAAGATGCTGATACTATCTGATAAATTATACTTTATTTACCCATTAGTTAAATACTTTAATTGCAGTAAGCGGTCGACTATTTTAAAAGTGCGGGAAAATCCAAATTTCTTATTTCCGAATTTTTCATATAATTGATTACAAGTAAGATAGAGCTTGTTTTTTTAAATAAAAAGAAGAGGTAAAACTTTAAAAGAAATCTAAGATAACAAAAAACCTTTACCCATTTTCTTAATTTTAGTACTGAATTAAAGGGACAGAAATTTGGAAAAAAATATATATTTTTAAATGCCAAAACGGAACTTTTTTCGTATACAGAAACATGATTATTGTTCATTCTAGACAGTAAACATCATTATAAAATTTCATTTTCTTTCTTTGTAAAGAGTTATTGCAAAAAAGTGCTACAAAATTTTCCAGATTTTCACAAAAATTCAGGAATTGTTTCAAACTAGGTATTTTTTCTTTTCCTTTAAAAATCGTAGGATAGAGCCATACGCAAGTATATACTGCAAATTCTTTCTTTTTAAAATGCTTTTTAAGAGGTATTTTTTACTTTGATATACCATCGATGAGTTAATCATTGCCCCGTGGCAGAATTTTACTTTACTTTCTGCGACAAATTTTCTGGACCTAATTTCTTTCTGCAAGAATGCTCCGTGAAGTGAAAAATGA
>NW_026558119.1:0-35856 GCF_026930045.1 Uloborus diversus | reverse complement strand
TAGAGCATCAGCACTAAATAAACGCTTAGCCTTATCCGCGAACTTATTGAATATTAGCTGTGTTGCACGGTCTACCCTGAAAATAAAAGTTATGTCAACAATCAGGCTTCAATTAGAGAAAAAAAAAAATACTGTGAAATTCTCCGTTAAAATAGTTATCTTTACTAATAATAAAGCTGAAAGTCTGTCTGTCCGGAGGATGTCTGTAGGATGTCTGTGACGCGTATAGCGCCTAGACCGTTCGGCCGATTTTCATGAAATTTGGCACAAAGTTAGTTTGTAGCATGGGGGTGTGCACCTCGAAGCGATTTTTCGAAAATTCGATTTTGTTCTTTTTCTATTCCAATTTTAAGAACAAAATTATCATAAGATCGGCGAGTAAATTACGAAATTATCATAACGTGGAACCGTTACATGGCACAAGCCAATTGGCGAGATACGAAATTATCATAACGTGGAACTGTAACATGGGTACCTGCCAATTGGCGAGAAAATTCACCATACATTATTTGTAAATATACAGGCGAACCAAAAAACCTTTTAATTTTTCTATTACGGGCAAAGCCGTGCGGGTACCACTAGTTCTTAAATAAAGCAAACGGCAAATCAAAGCTTCCCGAATAAATTAAACGCAACCTTCGTGATCATCTTCTGCTGGCAGTACAAAAAAAAAAAAAAAAAAAGATAAATCGTCAAATAATAATCAAAAGGGAATATTTTTACCCAGGGCATAAAACTGGTCAGTAAAAGTCAGTACAAATCATTTTTGTGGTTCATATTTACATTATCATCACATAAATAATAGCCGATGATCAAGTTAGAGCCGCTATATAGATAGGCCGACGCATCAGCTTAAGTTTAGCCATTTTAGATCGGATTTTTCATTTTTGCGCTGCAAGGATTACCACAGCAAAGTTCGGATTACGCCAAATTTGCCGAAAATAATATTTTACTGTCCGACCATCGATTACATGGAAAGGCTAATATCCGGTTTATAGGCGGAAATGGACGTATCTATTAGTTTATAGGGGTGTTAGTTGGTTTGTTTCAGATGTGATCTTTTCCCTCTCTATTATTTATTCTTAGTTTTGTAAAAATGAAAATTTGCTCACAGCAACATTTTTTTAAATCTAAAGTATATTTGATCTACATTCATACAGCAAAAACTTATTTATTCACAACAAAGTTTTGAGCTTACCATTTTTCTTTTACGTTCCTGAACGAAATGAAAACATTTTGTTTTCTTTTTGTTGTTTCCGTAGTAACTACACTGTAAAAAATCTCGGAAAAATCTCTGAATATACAAAAAAGCTTTCCGTAATACACAGATTCGTACGCCCTCAGCAGTTTTCTGCTCTTATCAAATACCTTTCCCGTTTAACAAGAAAGTAAGAGTCGACGCATGCGCAGCTCACACGGCAATTTTATAGTCCAGCACCAAATCCAAACTGAAACTCGTGAAAGCAAGCACGCAATAAAACAAGTGCTGACTCATGTGCGAAGTAACACTCATCAAGGGGATTAGTAGAAGTTTTGTTCCTCGCATGAATTCACTGAAGATAATTTTAAAGTCTTATATTTTATTGCTAATGTATCGTCATGAGATTGAATTTGAAACTATATTACTTATTTTTAAGTACGAAGTGCAACTTCTCGACGCATGCTCGCGGAAGGAATACAAACTGAAATTAAAAACCAAATAACTGCCGAGAGGACGCCATGTAAATTCGTTGCGTCGCATAACTTGTGTAGGTAATTTACTTTTATCTTGGATACTTTTCTTCTTTCTACCAAATGGGTAATTTTTGTTGGCAGAATTTTATTCTGTCATAAAAATCACCTTTTTTGGTAACCAAAGCCTGCAAAAGACCACCACCGACGAATAGGTAAGTCGCTCTGCAACTCTATTACTTAAAAGTGATTTAGTTCATATAAATCTCGTTAAAAAAAAATATTTTCCTCAGTATCATTTTTTCGTTGTGAACTATTGCAATATGAAAATATTTTACATTACATAGAACACATATTTGAAGTGCAAGTGTGTCTAGTTTTATTCTGTAAAATTTATGAATTGAAGATTATAAAAAACTTTGAATAAGTGTTATTGTGTACTTTGTTTTTATGTGTCAATCTCAGTTAATATTTGGCTGAACATTTATGTATCAAGCATTATGAATTAAATGTTATAATATGCAAATTGTCAGGTTTGATAGTTCGTCTTTAAGGTTGCATGTTTTCATTCTCTTGTAAACAGTGTAGCTAGATTGTATGAAGTAAAAAAAAAAAACTATCTCTTGTAATTAGGAACATAGTACTTCAGTATTATCTAAATGACGATATCTCTTTAAATATTTGCATTAGCGAAACGCTTTAAATTAGTTAAATGTGTATTAATTTCTTAACAAATAGATTCATATATGTATTTAAAAGTGTCTTCATTTTTTTCGTTTTATGAGCCTCAATTTTGCCAAAAGCAAAAAAAAAAAAAAAAAGACTTAATAAAATAAATAATTTTGTATTTTTACACCATATTAAAGTATTTGACTTATGATTTATATGATACTTTGATTTATAATTTATATTATACATGAAATATTATTTATCTCAGCAGAGCTTCATTAGTACGATTTATTTTAGTTGCAATGTACCTGCCCTTAAGGGAAAGAAGCTGCAAATATAACAAACAAGAATTATTTCTCAATAATATATTTTTGTATATATATGAAATACACAAGCAATGAATAGCAATGAGAAAAAGAAAATTAAAAGTAGAAATTATTAGAATAAAGTTGAAAGGTTGAATTCGGAGCTCATCAGCCGTGGAAGATTCGATAAATATGGTCAAAAGACCAAAAGATATTAAACTACTTACTAAATAGAGAGTGTTTAAGCTCTAATATATGCATTACATTTTGCCAAACGCACCATATGCTAAACTATATGCAATAAACAAGAGCTTAAACCTAAAATTAAAAGTAGGGTTTTTTTACCTCGGCTAAATTAAGAAACAAGTCCCTATAATTTGTCTTCCTCAGGACAGTACCTACTGCATGCATACTAGTTTAATGTAGGACAGTCAGGAGGAATGAGTCAGTGGCAAAAATGGAACAGCTGCATTTACATGCCAAAATAAAAAGTAATATTATTTCATGTCATTGTTTTAAAAGTGATCATTTTTAAAAAAATATGTTATTAATATACAATGTACATATGGGGAGAAGACGAGGGGCGTTCACCACGCAGACTGTGCCATTGACATTTTCAGGGGGTTGCTTTTTTAAGGGGGAGGGGCGCTTTATAGCATTTTATGGGTACACCATCACTCTTATGGTGGGGGGGGGGGGGGGATTCTCGTATATATGAAATGGAATAATCATGTAATAGAGTTCAATGTTTTAATAAATAAAATATATATTGCATTTTGCGCACACTGTTAAAATAAAATCAGTAACCTATTTTGAATGGGAATTTATATTTGTGATGAGCTGGAAAAGGGCAAGAACAGAAGAATCAACCCGAATGGTTCCAGCAAGGGGACTTGGTGTCATATTTAAATTCATCAATTTCTCTGTTGGTACTTTTCGGTACACTTTGTTCGTCAGAGAAATTGACTTGAGGTGAACGAATTCCGGAACGCGAAGGGTAGGTAAGTCCTGTCAAATTTTATCCGAAGATAAAAGCTATCAAGTTTGATGCAAGATATGTTTTTAAGTTCTGCATTAAAAATACAATATGTTGATAGTTTTGTCTTGAAAATATTGAGAGAAAAACTGAAGTTTAAGATTGTTTAACAAACAATCCCCACTTTTCAGAAGGTACCCCCCCCCCCCCCCATCCAACTCCCCGACGATTTTGTGATTAGGAATGAAACTACTAGATTATTTCATAATTTTTCAAGAATTTATAACTGTGCATATGTTATGCTGTTAACCATACTATTTGTCATTAGAAATTCAAAAAAAAAAAAAAAAAAAATCCACGAATGATTCTAAAATTGCTTGTATTATTGCTCTTAGATATGAAAGAATTGAAACTGATATGGTATGTAATACTATAATAAAGAATTATATTTTAGAAAAAATCACGGAAAAAGGATTCCGAAATACTTGGAAACGTTTTCGAAACTTTCATGAACCACAGCTGCACAGAATGCTCAGAAACATTTCTGGAAATTACGGAAAGAGGATTCCGAAATACTCAGAAACGTTTCTGAAAATTACAGAAAAAGGATTCCGAAATACTCAGACACGTTTCTGGACATTACAGAAAGAGGATTCCGAAATACTCAGAAACGTTTTTGAAACTTTCATGAACCACAGCTGCGCGATATACTCAGAAACGTTTCCGGATTTTTTTTTTTACAGTGTATTTTTGTTTTCCCTTATTTTATTTTAGAGAATGCAGTAAGTGAATAAGGCACTAGTGGCATTATAAAACGTGTGCATCAAAATCCCATCGTTATTTTCCCTTGTCCCCAGCTAGATTCATTCAGATGGAATCGTCTTTACTTGGCATATTACGAAATTACATACAGTCCGTGGTCAAACAGTACGATACAGAACGATAAACAATTCACGTGTGCCGCTAATAATTGCTCACATATAGGCGGATTTAGGACTGAGTTCCTGGGGGGGGGGGGGGGGGCAGGATTTTTTTTTTTTTTTTTGAAGCAACATTTTTAATTCTCCCTTCCCCCTCTCATGTTTTTGTCTGTTTTCTGCGATGCGTAAGGTCATTCTTTACTTTTTATGTGTCGTTTTCAGTACTGTGTGTAATCATGCTGTCCTTTTTAAATTGACCTTAAAAGAGAGGGGGCTGGTATTAAGAGAGTAACGCAGTGCTCCCTTTTAAGTGGGATATAGAATATCTCCAGTTTTAGGGGGCCCGGGGGTTACTCCCCCGGAGGAAATTATCTAAAATGAATATAAAATTCTGCATTTTGAAGTCTTATAAGGGTTAATTGGAAATAATAGGCAAATAATTTTTTTTAAAGATATACGCTTTAAAAGTGCTTTGTGATGCAAGTTAATACTTTAAAAGAAATGGTGCACAGATTTAGAGAATAGGTATCAAGAGAGTAACATACTACCCATTTGAACAATTCTTAATTTATACACTTGATAAGAAATAAAATTGAAGCACACTTTGCTTAGGAGTTTCAAAGACTTGTCTAATTATTTTCAAGGTTTGGTTGGTTAGATTGGGTTTTTCATTCAAGAGCCCTTGTAGGCTATACTGCGCCAATTCTTTTCAGGCATTTTAGAACCTATTAATAATTTGCACTTTCCAGCCTCTGAAATTGAGTAGTAGATTATATACACTTGTACAGTAGTGTTCAATCTTTGCAAGAAACGGCTATTTTAAGTTCAAAAGAAAAAAATAAACTTTAATTTCCTATTCAAAAAATTAAAAAAATCATGATTTTTTTTTGTTGTAAGATTTTGGAAGATAAGTTGTTACTATATAAACTCTTATCAAAACTGGGTAGCATTGTCCCCTTTGCCCCCCCCCCCCCCTTATAAATCCACCCATGCTTTTCTGAACTATTCAAAAACAAAAAAATAATGATTTTTTTTTAAATTTTTGGAAGATGTGTTGTTACTACATAAAGTCCTCCCAAAACTGGGGGGGCATTGCCCCCCTCTGACCCCCCATAAATCCGCCCATGTGCTCACAGTGAACTGTCACCAAACGCGATAACTCGCCAGAAAAGACAACCACTCAAATACGAACTCCGATCCAAAATGGCTAATCTTAAGCTGATGCGTCGGCTCGTATATATAGGGGCCTTAGATCAAGTAACCCGCGTGCTTCAACAATGAAACTCGCGCCACGGCATGAGAATTTGATAATATGGCTTGGTAATGTTTAACATGCAGGGAAAAACTTTACTATTAAAAACACACTACAAATCCTCGAACAACTGAAAAAACCACTATATGCACACATATCATTTTAAACACTTGTTAACCGCTGTATTTCCCCCCAAAAGGTGTTATTGAAGGCGAATGAAAAGTAGTTTAACTCACAAAACGCTGCGTTTCATATCTCGGTGAATATTGGTCGTACTAATTTCAAACTTTTTGTGTTGGAATTCTTTTTCAATGGAGATTATTTCCCTAAATATAAGTTAGGGGACCTGGGGCCCGTATAAAAAGTTATATTTTGTATTTTTGACTTATTTTTATTTTCAATTCATACTTTCAATATCTTAACTCTGCATCTGATTTTGAACATTTTTGCAGTTGGAAGTATGCATATAGGACTAACGATTGCGAAACTAGAGTTCTTGTAGGTTAAAACGGAACACCCTGTATACACACACACATATATATATATATTTAATTTATATAGATTACCCCAAGTTCCTTATTTTCGACTTCTTCTTCCTGTTTTCTTTCAAATTGATTACATCAAGAAGTTCTTTGTGCCAAGGATTCAAACGTATCTTCTGTTGCTAACCCTGTGCTCTGTCTTAACAAAATACGAGTTCTAGCTCGTATTCTGAGCTTCTCCACTACTCAGCCTTCATCGAAAAGAGTTATGTTTAAATAAAAACTAAATAAAACCAGCCAATAAATGTCTAAATATCGTTTTTTGTTTGTTTGTTTTTGTGTTTTGAAGATTTTAAATAAAACCTATAAAAGGTGTTTCGCGATTTTTGCAGTGAAAACATAGTTAAAAATTTTACAATTTAATACCAAAATAAAGAGAATTTTTTTTCACGTCTGATAGAATGTGTTTGAAACTTCCACGTTTCATAGAATTCGATATAACGGGTTTTTTTAAACCAGAATTTAATAACGGCTAATCCTTTATTCAAGCGATTGCTAACCGAATTCATTGTTGGCCGACAAGGAAATTAAAAGCAATGATTAAAAAATTTTATCTGTTGCCAGTTTCTATTTAATAGCAAATAAAATACTTGACATTGTTTTTTTTTTTTTTTTATTAATGTAATGCTTTTAAAAGGATTTTTAATTTTCTCTCTTGATTCGACAGTTGCCACTCAGTCAACGGTTTTTTAACTTTTTAATTTTATCGTTGCTTGTTCAGTACATTGAAAAATTGAAAGTGGAACGCAAAAAAGATTTTTTTCCTGCAGAAAACGACGCTGTTCCCAAAAAGGTTGGCTACCCTTGCTTAATTATTATTAAATACTGGTTTCAACGAACTTAAAAATATTCTACTCTACTTTTGCTTTTGAATTCACAAAATCAATATCTTCTTCAAAAACTTTTCGTTTTGCTGTGTATCCGTGACATGCGTTCCAAGCGTTGACATGCAATTAATCGCAGCCAAAAACTTCCGCTGTTCTGGTAATTATAATTCATTATGATCTGGCAGACGGAATCGATGCCGGTGTTGTAATTGGCTGGCAGACGGCAAGAATCGCAGAAGACATCACTTTTAGCACCAGAGACAGGGAAAAGGCGGCTCCCCAGAATTTGCACCACCAAGAAGTGTGGGCGAGTCAAAACGAAAATCGATTGCTGTTACAGAGTGGTGTTGAAGTGTAGAACTACTGACTGGAGATCAGTATCAAACTCGTGGAATTTTTGGTGGAAGGAAGAAATATTGCTTGTTTTTGTGCAATCGGTCTTCGTTATTTACCGTATTACCCGCATTAACCGGTATGCCGGGAAAAAGCGAGGTTGACCAGCATGTCAGGAAATTTGAGGTTTATTTTGCAACCTCGGGAATTCGAGGTTTATTTTGCAACAAAACAAAAGCAAATTTCAACATTCAGTTCCAATCAGAAAACAAACCACTGTAAGGAAAAAAAAAATTATAAATCCCGAACATAACCTTCTTTCAAAAAAAAAAAAAAATATTGCATATAATATGTGATTCTTATTTATGGTACGTCATTTTTCTGGATTTAATTATATGCCAATAAAGTAATCAATTCAGAAGCAATCATCGTTACTGCAATTTGTACTTAATTTTTTAAATAAATTCATTACTTTAGGTTCCTTTTAGAGAGAAAAGTTTAATTTTTGTTTATTGAATAGCTATGGTAAATTCTTCAGCACTCGTTTAGGGGCAGTAACTTACTGTTTAAATGTTTGCTTACTTAGTTTTAATTTTATTTTTATAAAATTATTCGTTATATACAAATATTTTTCTTGTTAAAATAACAAATGGCATTTTTGGTAAATATTTTTACGAAATTAAAATGTTGATTATTGCTAATAAGATATGTATAGAACTTTGTATTCATTTTTAAGCTGAACACATATTTTTTACAGCATTAATTTTATTTTTCGAAACCTCAGTTTTTCTGGCATGCCGGAAAGGACCAGGCAAGTGTTATTGAAAATATGGTGACCCCCGAATTTTGCGGCTTGCCGGATAATGCGGGGTAATACAGTATTATTTTTGTGTTTGCGTTCCCTTCCAATCTCCCACTCTCCTGAAAAAATTTCTAAAATTAGATAAAGTAGATTGTCAAAAATCCGAACGCACAACTATGAAGGGTTTATTAATTTTCCTTGATATAAATAATAATATTAATTTTTGTTAAAAAAATGATGCCACAATTCTACAACAGGTCGATGAGCTTCCTAATCATTAGTCATTATAGCACTTTCATTTTTGACAATTCTGATGAAGCTTGATACTTTGGACAGCTTTTACGTTGCACAGAAACTGTAACTTCTTATAATAAGGTAAAATAATTTGAATTCTAAAATTTTGAATTCAAATTATGTTTTTCGCAATCACGAGTTGCGACAGGGCCCTACTCATTGGGGGCTATTGTTTCTAGAAACAGCTCCTGCCCCCCTCCCCCAAACCTACCCCTCCTCCTGGGCGGTTACGTGTGTATAGTTGCGTGTGTAGGCGTGTGTGTATGTGTAGGCGCGCGTGTATGCGTAGACCTGTGTGTATGCACGTAGGCGTGTGTGTATGTGTGTAAAGGCTTATGTGTGTGTGTGTGTGTGTTTGTGTATGTGTATGAGCGCGCGTGTGTGTAGGACATGGACGCCATCGACCCATAGATCTTTAAAAAGGATAGATATAGATAGGCCTTTCTCCTACAGCGCAGCGTATTTCACCCGGAGAAAGTGGGGGTCATCATGATTCTGCCGAGAATCACGTGATCAAGGGACATCGTGTCTCCCTCTTCTCGGGCAGCAGTGATATAACAATGCGAAGCATCGTTAAAAGTCTAGGATTGTCTGAAGATTTTCATTATACCTATTGGAGAAATCTCTATATATGTGAATCTGAGATTTTCTAGCGAAAGAGGGTTTGATGAATGCGATGCTGGTGCCAATTTTATTAAAAGTAAAGACATAGTGGACTTTCTGAGTAACAGAAATCTTTCTGTTAAAGGCAAAAAAATCCCATGCATAGTCGAAATTAAGAATATTTTAAGCAATTTATTGTAGATGCCGAGCATTATATTAAATCACTAAAAACAAGCGATTTAAAATTAGTTATAGTATGTCCTCGAAAAACTGGATTTTAAAGTTTCCTAATTTCTATGAAAAGTGTGCTGGGAACATATGAAAAGTATGTAGGTGCCCGAATTCCAGTTCTAAACTGCGTAATGACTTATAAGCTTACTCAGGATCACTTTGAAACTTTTCAGTGCGATCAGGTTGTGAGGGGGGATTCAACAATAATCGTCGGACAATTTCGAAGTGCGAAAAAAAGATTATTCATTCATACGGAAATTTAAGGAGTTCAGTTCTTTAAATTGCGCTGATTTTGACAACCTTCAAATGCTAAGATTAAATTTGAAGCGTAACAAAAATGCTTTGAAAGAAAGCCTTTTCTTCCGATTCCTTTGACGACGATTTGGAAAATTCAGAAATCATCTCAATTAACATGACGCAGTATATTAATGATGTTTCTGACTACGCTGGATTTTTTGTCCGGCAAGTGCACTCTGAAGTGAACTGCGACGATTGCAACGCAGTCTTAACTACAATAAACTAAAAAATAGGCATAATAAAATTTAAGAATTTTGAGATGATAACTAATGGCAAGATTGCAACCATTGAAATATGTACATTTGTGAAGAACTGAGCGAGAATGTGAAAAAGTTTTGGGAGTAAAGCACAAAAAATATAATGTTACTCATGAAGCCACAAGAGTAATGAGAAAAATTTCTAATTCCGTTTTTCTAAGTTTAAATAAGCATATGTTGGAAACAGAAGCAGCAGATTTTCTCGTTAACAAGTTTATAAAAGTAATCGTTACTAAATATTGAAGCGTTAGAATGTATCGCGCAGTCAATTCAAACAATGAAAATAATTCACAAAGACCAATAAGTAGGAAAGTGACAAAATTAATATTGTTGAGGGACAATAATCACTAGTTTTCTTCACCCTCGAGTTTAAATTGTCAAAATTATCATATCCTGTAGGACGAAAAGAAAAATTGGGGAGGGGACGGAAGTCAAATGACCATTCAAGTAGTTTATAATTGCAAATGAATTTATTTTCTGAGTACTTAAAAAAAAAAAAACTGAAGTTGCTTAAAAATCAGGAACAAACCAAAGTTATTTGTTTGGCTAATAGAGTGTTGGTGCGAAACGCATGCGAATCTTAGAATATTATTTAATTGAGTTAATTGATATTCGATACTATTTACATTTGTATTTCTAATTGGTTTATGGTTTTAGATAGGGTTTTACTCGTATGTTAAATTGTTGCACTGGCTTCAAAAGTTGTGGGAAAAAGCACGCATTGAAACCATTTATCTGTATTTGAAAAATTTGATTGAAATAAAAGAAAATTTATAAGGTCAATTTTTGTTCAAGATTTTTGAAAACGTCTATCTCTACTCAGTATTTAAAGCACTCGAAAAAAAGTTTAAATAGCTTGCGCGCCTGCTTCAAAAGTTGTGATTGGGAAAATATCTAATGGACCATTCCATTAAAAAGCTGTCATTTTGTCCCGCATTTCATTAAAAAGTAATAACTTAAAAAGTAACAAAGGACATTTTTCGCAAAAGTACAACAAATACATTTGCGATTTCTTAATGAAAAAAGAAATTGTTACCTTTTTTAATTATTACTTTTAGTGAAAATTATGAGGTGTTACGTGAGGGACAGAGTGTTCCCTTTTTCTTTAATAATGGGTTAAATGCTTTAATTTAACCCGTACTTAAAGGGGAGTTTAACCCATGGGGTATAACCCATGCTTAAAGCATTTAACCCATGGGTTAAATGCTTTAATTTCCCTTAATTGTGCAAATGATCGCATCGCAAAGTGATTCTCTTCGATAGGGGAAACAGTTTCTTGTGAGAGGTGTCCCTTGATCACGTGATGTCCAACGGGGGATGTTGACGCGCGCTCTGAGGAGAAAAGTGGGGAGAAGGCACATCTATTCTATTTTAAGATCTATGCATCGACCAGGGGAAACGGATTCCAGGAGGCAGTGCTCGGAGCCGCGCCCGCAGAGGCCGGTGGGCGGTGGTGCTGGTGTCCCTGGTCCAAGCTGGAAAAGGAACCACAACATCAAGGACGGTGAAATAAAAGCAATAAGCAATCGTGATTGCTCAAAAAAATGGCGTTTGAAAATATGTTGAAATTGCAACTGACAGAGCGAAGAGTTTTTTTTTTTTTTTCAAATTGTACTCTTTTTTGCGCGACGAAAGTAAAATTTCACCATAAAACGCAAGCAATAAAGCAAAGCGTGTCTTAAAATGGTGACAAATTGTTGACATGTGATGTTGCCAAATCCAGTGTTCGCTAATGATATTTCGTGAGATTCGCACCGCTCCCTACATTAAACCATTGTTGCTATTGTGTACTTCTGTATGTAACTGTTCCCTACTTCATTGATTTTCAACAAACTACCGTTTAAAATGGCTGTTAGAGTCAAAATTTTTGAAAAATACAATAGACGTGCTATTTATTAGTTTTCCTTTTTCTAAATTTTGGCGAGATATTTCTTTGGGCAAGATGCCTTACTTGAAGTAAGAGCTTTGTTAGTATAATGCATAGAAATCCTTAATTTAAATTAACTGTTGGCGACATGTGCTGGCCAATACAATAAAAACACACGGCTGTTGCTGTGTACTTCACGAGGGATCTAAAATAATATTATGCCCACTTGACGAAAAATAATTCCGCTTGTATATGTTAGTGGGCAAAGTATGAAACGCCAGCATTCTACATAATGTCTGATCTAGGCATTGTTTATGTATGCGGACAAAGTATGAAACGCCAGCATTCTACATAATGTCTTCTCTAGGCATTGTTTATGTAAGCGGACAAAGTATGAAACGCCAGCATTCTACATAATGTCTTCTCTAGGCATTGTTTATGTAAGCGGACAAAGTATGAAACGCCATCATTCTACATAATGTCTTCTCTAGGCATTGTTTATGTAAGCGGACAAAGTATGAAACACCAGCACTACATAATGTCTAAGCATTGTATATGTAAGCGGCAAAGTATGAAACGCCAACATTCCACATAATGTTTTGGCATTGTATATTAGGGTTCGACCGATGGCATTTTTTGGCCGATGGGCCGATGCCGATTGTTCAAAGATGACCGATGGTCGATAGTTTTCCTCCAAACGGCCGATGGCCGATGGCCGATGCCGTTGGCCGATGGCAAAAAAAAATCTAGCAGAAATAAATTCATAAGACTGTCAGAGATTTAAAGGATCATTGATTCATTTCACTTTTCTTCCTTTCTACGAATAAGGAATTGTAATCACAAAAAAAAAAAAAAAAAAAGATCAGATTGCGACCTAAATTTCTATTTTACAATCACCCAATTTAAACTTCACAAGTTTTTTCGGCACATCTGTACATGCATATGTACCCAAGAACATATAGATGACCGAAATATTAATTTTGAACGCCTCCTTAGTTAATTATAGCAAATTCTCTTGTGATGTCTTCATGCACGTAAACTAGCGCCACTCAAAAACGTTATGAAATAGTAAGTTGAAAACTCATACGTACATAGTATGATCTGAAAGTTCGAGGACAGGATGTATAAAATCTTACCCTGAATAGTTCACATTACCGAAGTACATCTATCTACAAAATAGTCACCTAGACTATGCACTTCTGCCAACGTTCGTATAGCTTTTAGAAGGACTCCTGGAAGACATTTATCGCAACCTCTTGCGCTGCTGCTTTAACTTCATCGTGGGATAGAAGGCGACTTTCATGTTGAGGATGCACGGTTGGATTGGTCAATACTCTGATATGACAAACAAATAACGTAGCGTTTCGTCGGACTTAGCTCCGTGTGACTTTTACCTGTTCCCAGCAAAAAAAAAACATTTGCATGGACGCTGCTTTCTTTTGTCAGGAGAAGAAAAAGCTGCATCACAGAAGGTAGCAAAAAATGGCTTCCAGGAGTGTTTCCAAAAGTTATATTAACACTGGCAGAAGTACATAGTCCCTCAAGGTGACCTTTTGAAGGTGGATGTGCTTCGTTAATGTGAACTATTCTGGGTAAGGTTTTATACAGCTTGTCCCCCGAACTTTTGGATCGTACTACGTACAATCTGCAGTTATGCTTCTCCTTTTTTGATTGCTATGGAAGACAAAGAACAACAGCAAAAAAGGAAAAAAAAAGAAAGAAAGAAAGAAAGAAAAGGAAGAAAACAAAGAGACTGTTTAATAACCAATTGTTTTGTTCTTTGAATTTTAATTGAACATATAACTAAGATTTCAATAATATCGTAATAATGTATGGATTTAGGTACACTAAACATAGTTAAAAAACATTAAATTATGTTGTTTGATCATTCAAAAAACAAATTAAGAATAAAACTATGAAACCGTCAACAAATTACGCAATTCGGAAAGATTGCACGTAGACATTTTTTAGTCATCAAATTAAACAAAAAAGGTAATAGGTAAATTACAATATATTAAATCATAATAGGAATGTTTTTATACTTATTTAAAATTTATGAATAGAAAAGTTTGCATTTTTTATAAAAGCTATAACAGTGACATAAATTTTGAGGAAAAAATAAATAGCCATGAAAATAGCGAGGTTCTTAAAACGCAGATACAATAAACAAACTCAATATTTACACCAAGTTAATAACTGAATACATATACTACTTGATATACCAATACTTTATGACTACCCATAACCATAGGGGCACCATAGGAGTTACAAAAATGGTTATGATAAATGGTTTACAACTTCTGTGATAGAGAAATAGGGCCCCAAAATGTATTTCGACGGGCCTCAAACTTGTAGCTCCACAGAAGCGATACAGAAAAGACTGCATTACTGTGATTCATATTACAAATATCGAAAAATTACCATCGGCTCAACGGAAATCTAACAAAATGAAACAAAACCGGTTTCGCCATCTCATATTTGTTTCCATAGTCACCAATTCGGCAATATATCACCAAATGATTGTCAGTCTGAGACGCTATATTAGTTTTGCGTTGAAATAAGTAATTGATAGTCACAAAAAATGAGTAAATAGGCTTTTTAGAACCCGCGATCGAAAAAACAACGCAATAATTAACTTGTTTAGTACCTGAATGCAGTATTAAAAACTCTTACAGCGGTGACTAAAATAGAAATTCATACTGAAGTTTAAGTAAACAATTTTATATGAAAACAATAACTCCCTTTATTTTGCATTAAAAGGTAAAACAACAAAGGTCCTTTTTTTTTTCAGAAACATCGGCAGATTCCATCGGCTTTTCGATGTTTTTTATGGCCGATGGGCCGATGTTTCCTGCAAGTTAGCATCGGCCGCCGATGCCGATGCCGATGACTAAATTGTTGAACCATCGGCGCCGATGCATCGGCCTGGCCGATGCATCGGTCGAGTCCTATTGTATATAATGCCGGGCGTTTTTAAGCAAGGTACGAGATATGAGATTTATTACATAAGCTTTGTAGGAAAATTATAAAAAAAAAGGGTCTGGTAACGCTATCACATAAATGACGTGCATTCCTGAAAAATACAAATGTTACAATGAAAAAATAATGCAATTAACATCTAGACAAGAAACTAAAATTAAAAATTGGAAAATCCCCCGACTGAGTCGCAAATGTAGAATTAAGAGGAAAAATTGAAAACCCTTTTGAAAGCATTATACTTTTAAAATCAATTACAAGTATATTTTATTTGTTAACAAATATAGAAACTGTGAACAGATAAAAATTTTTTAAATCATTGCTTTTAACTTCCTTGTTGGACAACTATGAATTCGGTTACCAATCCCATGAATAACGTCTTAGCCGTATTTAAAATCTGCTTTGAAAAAGCGTTGTAATTCGAGTTCGCAGAAAAAAATTCTCTTTATTTTGGTATTTTCTTAATTCAAAAAAATTTAAATATGTTTTCATTGCAAAAATCGTAAGAAACCTTTTGGAGGCTTTTAATTAATATCTTCGTAAATTAATGCCATCCGAAGACGCAACCTAGCTAAGAACACTCTCGATCCAATTACCTTTTGAACATTTTTTTTTCAAAATCAATGCATCCGTTTAGGCGTTAGAGTGCCACAGACAGATACACAAATGCACACACACACAAATACACAGACACGACAAACTTGTAACCCCTTCCTTTGTGTGTCGGGTGCTAAAAATAGTATTTAATATGCATAAAGAAAAATGAAAGTTGTACAAATCAAAATGTCTCATTAAGAGAAACAAAATTTTCAAATCAGAAATTAAAATCAACCTACTTTTTGCAACATGGTAGGTTTGAATAAAATTTTGAGTCACATTTCGTTATATTTTACGTGATATTCGAAACGAATCAGAGATGTATTTCATACTTTGCCTATTTTTCATTCGGCATTCTACAGAATATCTAGGAAATCAGTGAAATATGAACTGTTTCATATATTTCCGACCAGTTTTCGGTATTATATCGATACTTAAGCATTCTGTAAAACTCCGTATTTCAAGCTTTGCAGATAAAATGGAATCCTTTTTGTGGGATTTTTTTCCGGCTGACAAAAACAGGTCTAAAAAATAACTTCAAAACTGAAATTATTTAAATTAAAAAAAAAAAAAAAAAACAAGAAGAAACGGAAAATAACGTGATTAAAAATAAATATCCATAAACAGTTTTTGTTTCTGTATTGTAGCTGACGTGGAATAGCTACTTAAAAATTTTTTACAGCTACGTTTTTTAATTTTGCTAAATGAAAACACACCTTTATTTCGAGTTGAAAGATTTGATTAATAGATTTTATCTGTTTCATTTCAACCACATTTCTTTCCATGTTCTATTCTAACAGTGGATTTTTTTTCTACTTTAAAGCTGGTTTAAAGCCATCGTGGTGTTAATTATTCTTCTGTCTGCATGTTTTTGAAATAAAAACTGCGGAAATGAAACATACATCGCTTCATTGCCTCAAGGTATGCAAATAACTACCTTTGTTTTTGTTTACTTATTTTTCTTTCTTGTTTATTTATCTCAGTTTAGTTTGCCATTATTGATTGTTGCATAAAACATCCATAAATACGAAGAAATATGCCCTTGATATATTTTAATTTGTTTTTTGCTTGTTGCTTGTTTCAACCGATCGCTAATTAAAACCAATGGAATAAATTTATACTTTCTTTTTATATCTTTAACACAGAGATGCATACCTCAATTTTTTTTTTGGTGAGATAAAATAGTGCAAAACAACAACCATATTATTTGCTTTTAAAGATCAACATTTATGTAAACAAATGCTTTTTCAACTCATTCGTTTATACTTTTTTTTTTTTTTTGTTTTAAGTTTCAAACTTACACTTGTTTATTTATGATGAGGAATGCTACGATACTCAAGACCCTTGTATTTAATTTTATTTGTGGTTTTGTGTCACAGTTGCTTTTAGCGCTTCCATCTTGTATCTAAATAATCAAAAACACTAATTTTGACGATCACGATTATTATAGAATCCTTACATTTTATGTGTAGGTGCAGTAGCCAATATTCATTTAATTAATATTTGTTCTACTGAAATTTGACGCAAGTGTTGTGAAAATCGCAAGGGGCCATTCATTAATTATGTAAGGATGATTTTGGAAATTTTTGACCCCCATCCCCCATGTAAGGTACATAAGATTTTTCACCCCCCTCCCCCCCCGCTCCCGTATTCTTATGAAAGATTCCATTTCGTTTTTCAAAATGATAAAATAACAAATCTTGAAATCGTTGCATCACTGGAATCGTTATTAAATTTACATTTTTAAATTAAACCTTTTGCGTAAAGAAATATTTACTAAAAAGTTAGAATTTAGACTGAATGTTTTTTCGACATTTTTTTGTTTTGATACAATATTAATTAAAAATAAAGCATGCCATACACAGTGCGACTCTTTTATTATATTTTACACTATTCATTATTTGTAAAACAAATGAAAAACATCTTATCTAAACACGTTTCTTACCTTCCAGACGCAAATGGAACATAATCTCTGCCAAATCACTTGACCGCGCGATTTCCAATGTAAAATACCGACTTGGAAAATACTAAGCAAGAATGAGTTTGCCCCCCCCCCCCTAAGTAAGGGAACGTAGAGATTTTTCCAATCCTCCTCCCCCCTTGGGACCCTTACGTAATTAATGAATGGCCCCTAAGTATTTTTAATTAAGTTAAGATTAAAGATTCAAAATGTGATGCTTCTTAAGAAATAAAAAAATTACTTTGAGCAGAAAAGTAAAAGAAAATACTACAGCGTCAAATCGCACAAATTTGCAGAGAAGTTCATACGCGTGCTTCGGTGCTACAAGGAATCCCTTTTTCAATGCAAAAGAAGTGAGCTTATTGATGAGGACAAATCTTCTTAGTTACTTGGAACAGGAGGTAAAAGGTTTTTTAACTCAATTTCAAAATTTTCCTTGAATCCAAATCCTTAACTAACACCTTGTCCATTTGCAAAAGTTATACCGATTTTTCCCATAGCATAGAAGTTTTTTTTTCTTCCGAAAACAATAAATCATTTAAT
Organism: Uloborus diversus; assembly: GCF_026930045.1. NCBI lineage: Eukaryota > Metazoa > Arthropoda > Arachnida > Araneae > Uloboridae > Uloborus > Uloborus diversus. The sequence continues at coordinate 17,934 of NW_026558119.1, read as the reverse complement.
TGATTTTTTTTTCTGTCATTTACGCTATTTTGTTCCTTCTGCGGAAGAATACAGTTAAGAGAGACAAGGCGATTTCTTTCTTTTTTTTTTGCATGTTTAGTTGAATCAGCCCTGTGATTTTATTTATTTATCTATTTCTTTATCTAACTATTTTATTTATTTATTTATTTATTTTTGCTACAAACTTTCTTCTAGTGGGGTTTTTATTACTTACTGTTCTCATTCCGATAGAAATTTTTAAGGTCTATTTTCCTTTTTCCGAAACTTTCGTCCTTATTCTCTTGGAATCCTCCAGAGGGAGCGTTGATGACATTGAGGGAAGTTTATTTATCTATGTTTTTTTCAAGCTCTGCCTTTTTTTTCGCATGATGAATAAAAATTCTGCATGAGATGGAGGTAATAGAACGGGCGAGCCAGTGCCAGTTTGGCGATATTAGCTATACAGTTCGCCAACCATGTATATAGTTCTCCAAGCCATCAACCAATTATAAGGAAACTAAAAATACTCGATATTGACATTGATTTAGCTCAGGTACGTCCTAGAAAGATTCGATTGTACCTGTGAAGGACCATCGATTAGGAAAATTCAGCGACATTATCAAAGAACGACTTGTTTACAACGCATATGAATTTTAGTATTTTTTATTTTTCGCTCCGTATGAAATAGTTGTCATAAAACCAGGTAAAACTGGTACAGGTCATTTTCTTCCTTAATATTTTTCGAATTGACATGTTGCATTTGAGATTCTTGAAGCGGCCAGGAACCGAATGAACTCTGTAAAAGAGTTTTTTCTACGTGCGCACTATCAAAGCAAAGAAAACAACTAGCCTACGCGCTACTACTTTCTAAGTTTCAAAGTTTGACAATATCTCAATAACATTAAAAATTTCTTCGCTGTGGTTCAGGCCTGTCATTTGTGGGGTAGGGGGGGGGGGGTTCAATTGTCATCCATCCCTTCTGGCTTTGGGAGATTAATATATTTACAGGAATTGACGGACCTGCTTTGATTATTAACTAGATCAATAGATTCTAAAGAACCGTACCAAATACTTAAGTTTGGTGTTTAAAAATGTGAGGGATATTCCCTTACAAGTTGACTTTTTATATGAAGGCTTTTTTTTTTTTTTTTTGAAGCACTAAGCCGGGGGTGGGGGTGGAGGGGAATCGTATAGATGCATTGTTATTTCGGATCAGATTTTTATCTTTCGTCAATGCAGTCAGTACCAATTAAAGTATTATCTTACCTTTTTTTTTTATTGCGAACCAATGTAATACATTTTTTTTAATGCGCCAGCATGTCATCAAGCATTATTTCTGGTTTTATTTCAGAATTACATCGTTGCAAGTCGTTACAAATCACCTTTCCTCCTTTGAAAATTTCGTTAAGAGTTATTAAGAAGGAATTTGTAATGCTTAATAATTAGCAGTTGTACAAACATACACTATATGAGTTCATCAAATATTTTGGTTTGTTTGAATAGTGGACTTATACAGAAGAACTGATGAAATCTGAGTAAATTTTCGTACACTCATAATGGTCATAAATAAATAATATTTTTTTTAGGAAAACCTGCAGCAGTTAATTTAATGTTTCTTTAAAATAATGGCTATTGCCCCTTTTTTTCTTTTTTTTGACAACTATTAACGCGTGGATAAAAACTATATATCGCCCCCCTCCCCAAGATTCAAAAAAACCGTAACTAAAAAAAGTGAAAATGGCATTAAATTCGGAGTGTTAAGCATTTTTGGTAAGTTTTTCTTGTACACAAAATGTTATTTATATTTGCATTGCGATTTTGTTATTCAAAGACATAATAAATGCATGGATCCTACACGTTTTTTAAAATAATAATGTTTGGAATGTTACATAATTCAACGTTTACTACTGCTTTTAATTTATTCACTATCTTTGGATACTGTAAATCACAGTTAAAACTAGATCTCAAAAAAATAAATAAATAAATAAAATAAAATAAAATCTAACATTCTGCAGAAAATTAGTTGAATTCGAGTTGTTGCCCATATACAGTAAAAAAAAAAAAAAAAAGAAAATCAATTAGATTTGACAGCATCAGGTGATGAGCTGCTGTTAAAAGTAATATTATACTTAAAAAAACTTACTTTAATATTACTTACTTTTCTCGTGTATTTCAAACGGTGTCCTTTTTAATTAAAAAGGATATTCAGTCCCATTTGTGTGTGTGTGACAATTTCATTTCAATTTCAGTGTCTTGGACTGAAAAAATCTAATTCCGATCGCCTACTGAAGAAAAAGAAGAAAACTACGTTAAAAGGATGTTTGGTGAGGGGTAGATAATCTCGTAACGTGTCGAGAATCCCAAAGAAAGAAAAGCGTGATCATCTAGTTCCAATAATATTAATCGCCACTGACACGAGGGTTAAAATCTTTCTGTGTTTGTCAGTGACCAGAATTCTGGAGCAGGTATTGAATTCTGGCTTCAGGCAGTATTTTTTTTTTCTTTTTTTTTTGTCGAATGTCAGACGATGGGACTCAGAACAGTTTAACATGAGAAAGTGAACCCAAAGGCAATGAAAGAAAAAGAAATGTTTAAATGCAAATGTAAGTGGTACACATGGTCAAAAATTATTTAAATCTTCGTTTTTGAATGTCGCAGTATGAGGGTACAATCTTTTTGTTGCCTTAGCAACAACATCCTTTCATAAGAACTGTAACGAAATATCTGATGTGAAGAATAATACGCAACGCCACAGCAATATTTTCAGGTAGGTTTCTTTTAAAAGACGTATAGTGTGCAGTCACATACAAACATATATGCACTGTAAAAAAGTTCCGAAACGTTACTGAGTATTTCCGAGCAACATTTCGGGACTTCAAAAGTTTTTATCCACTTCCTGGAAAAATGAAAGTATCATTATCAAAAAGTTTCCTGAATTGCTACGAGTTACACGAATGTAGACTTCTTACTGTTGTGAAAAATATTTTTAGCTCTCAGTTTAAAGATTAACTGAGAATATTAATAAAGAGTATCGGCTTCAGTTAGATTACTGCCCGGCCATGCTGATTAAGCTCCCAAAGGGAGCGAATAAGTATGGACTACGTTGCTTTGCAAGAATTGCATGCGAGTAAAATTATCGATATCTGCTTGCAATTCTCGCTTTGCTTTCGCCATGTTGGCAATACTACTTAGAGAACTTTAATAATAAGTCAAGAAGGTGCCAAGCTATTGCATTATATCCACTTAAGTTTACTCTTTAGCTCCAGGAACATGACTGGCTTCAAACGGGAAGATTTCTGAATTTTTCAGGAAACTTCCCGGTTAGATTTAGGAAGATTATTGAATTTTAGCGGAAAACGTTCCTGGTTTTTGTAAAGTATTTTACTGGAAGAAATTGGGCACATCAGCTGCCCATTATTCTGCAGGAACGTTTCTGAATCGTTTTTACAGTGTGTGTGCATTTGTTTATATGGGTCGTTGTGTCCAGTGGTGTACTCAAAAGGGGATAGGAGGTCGTAACCCCCAACCCCCATGAAGCAACAAAATTATGTGTATAAACACGCATATCAAAGCTTAAAATTGCGCTTTTAGCCCTTCAATTTCAAAAAAATTCATATGAGCCCATACACTCCTGAATTTTTTTCCCTCTGGTTCTGACGTTCTTAACTTATATTTCTTGAAAATAAAGTACTTTTCACCAGTCTAGTATTTGATGTATGTATTCCGTGTCACTACAACTTTTTACTTTGCTTATTTATCATTTAAACTTTTAAATTAATGCCCTAATTAAGAAATACTTACAGCAACCCTATTATGGAATCGTTGACAACAAACTAAAAGAAAAATAAATTAGATATTGATTCGACTCTAATCGATATTTCAAAGAAACAAATATTTCAAACATAATTCTTACGTTTCCCCCATTAATATTGCCAATTTAACAAAAAAAAATAATTTTAAATATTTAATAAAATTAATGAAGTGAAAGAAAGAGAAGAAGGAAAGTTAAATCACTCGGAATTTCTTTGATCATTAAAAAATTATTATTTTACTTTAAGTTTGGAATGTTTTATAGAAAAGGTTTCTGATTTTTTATTGTTATTTGCTTTTTTCTATAGTGAAATTGGAATGTCAGTTAAAATTGATCCACTTTTGGCAGTAGAACTTTTGCTATCAGCCCACTTGTTGCAATTAAAAAAAGAAAAAGAAAGAAAACGTCTGACTTCCAGAGCATTTTTGTAACACAATTAACAAGTCGTATGCATTTTTAATCCATTATAAGTTAAACATTATAACAAAATGCCATCAAAAGATTTTATTGTTTACGCACTTCCGTTTTTGCAAAAACCAAATATTTTCTTTAGTGTTTTCTTAATGTTTCTAACAATAATAGCGCTCTTCAAATATTCGTCGATTAACCAGTGCTTGCAAAGCATGAAAAAGAGCTGAAACTGCGATTTTTCTTTTTACTCGTGATTATACATAATGACACAATTATTTTGATCGATTGCCTTTGTCTTCCATTAAATATTTCGGTATTTTTTTATGACATAAAGATAAATTTTGGAAGGAAATTACCCAATCTTTTCTTTCCTTTAAAATATTTCTAAGATTCATAACATAATTCATGTTTTAAACTGGAGCTATAATGTCAATCATGTATAACTGGTTAATTACTTAATCATGTTAGCTGAAAAATGTTTTCAACTTATCACTTTGCATTTAATTAGGGTAATTGAGTTCTCTATCAAAAAAGCCGTTTCTTACTCAGGAAAAGTTCTGCATTAGAGCATTATGTTAAAGAAAATTTGAAGTACATAAGTTGTTTTACTTTTAAGAACTACAAAGCTAAACTATTTTTTTATTTTTTTTTGGTTTTTCTCTTGCTTCTGAATACTAGAGTAGTACTAAGCAGGACCCTCATTTAGAGGGGTCTGCTTGATTACCCCCCCCCCCCTTGGCTTTGAGAAATGTACTTGCATAAAAGTGGCAGTGGTTTTTGTTGTATTTCGGTATAATTTGTATTGAATTTTGCTGAATGATAATTTTGCCGAGAGGAACTCCAAATTTCACCGAATGATAATAATTCTACCAAATTAAACTCCAAATTTTGATGAATGATGATAATTTTGCTGAGTGGAATTCCAAATTTTGCCGAATGGAACTCCTAATTTCGCCGAATGATAGTAATTTTACCGAATCAAACTCCAAATTTTGCCGCATCGTTAGCTTAATTTACCGAATATGAAAATTTTTGAAAGATCACCGTGATCTCCCGTTGGGTGATCGTGCTATAAATTTTCGATCAGACTAAAATTTCATCAATGGTGCAAAACCCCAAACAGCGATGGCACACCCACCTCAAATGCTACGGAGCAACTCTCCAAGAACAAGAACCCACAAAATGAAATTTTTAAAGAGTCTCTAAAATTGACCCCCCCCCCCCCCCCCCCCCCCGCCTTCTCCTTAAAAATATCAATGGCTCAGAATGCCAGAACCCAGCCCTCCTCGTTGGCACCCCTGATTTAACGCACTATTTTAACATTTGAGAACCGTTGAATGAAGAAAATTTAAGCGCTCTTGGTTTTTTTTTTTTTTTTTTTTTGTTACACTGCATATTTTGAGACATTTAAATTTTTACTTAATCTATTCCCGCAGTGCTTTAAGATCCTTTTCATATTTCTTCATTGGAAAAGAAAAGTGGCTAAAAAGAAGGATTTGTGCAAAGCCCAGCATTTGATATATAATAAAATTATATAAACAATGTCGTATACAAATATTAAATCAATGTTTCTCTCGTAAGATAACGCCTCTCAGAAACATTCGAAGTATTAGACATTTTCAGATTTATTTTAATATTCGGTGCAATACTTTCCAGTCTCAAAGGAAATTCTTTTGTTCCTGAAACTAGCATTCTGTTATCTCATTCTTTGAGAATAACAATTCACTGCAAATATGTGCCTCATGAATTTTAATTCAACCCCGAGCAGAGCTCAATGACTAGCACACAGACTCTTTGACGGACAAGCTTACCTATCCGCTTTTATCTCGTTCACTAACAAGCCACTTGAAGTGAAGTGAAGTAGTGGCGAAGAATTTTATCCGTGGAAGCACGAAATCACGGGGAGAAATTCATAACGATTGCACTTTGTAACGATTCAATGGATATAATAAAATGACATTCATTACTTTCACTTTATCCGAAACCCGTAAACAATGTTAATGACTTTTCAATGATTGTACCTTGGAGCTAATAAAGGCAAAATGGCGGAGTTTGAAAAGGAGATCTAAACGTTGCCATCGAGCAAAATGGCTTTAACCAACAAAGAGAAGCTAATGAAGGTTTAAAATGCTTACTAATCAAAAGGTTTCAAAGAGTTATAGACACCATTTTTTTTCAAAATATTTGTCATGTTTACGCTATTGTTAATGTATGTGTTACCGTTAAAGTATATAATGCAGTTATTTTATTCGGAACTCCAGCGCTCGAATACGCTACCTTGCGGTGATTTACAAAACTGCAAATGAAACTAAAACATTGCCACGTTGCGTTCCACGTGTGTCTGTTGACGTAAACACAGGCAGTTTGTTCTGAGTATTTATTAACGCAATCGATGTGTCTTAGTTTGCTTTCAGCTACAGAAATTAATTCGTCCCTTAGTAGTATTCTCGAGCTTCTCAAAATAATGTTAGTTTTCATTATTTCCTTAATAATTGGTGAAAGCGAAAACTCTGGATTAACAAACTTGGATAACGTTATACAAGGTAAAAAATTTTATTGTTTTGTATGAATTTGTAAGAATATGGGGTTTTTTTTAATCTTAAATTAATTAAACTTACCATATTTTACAGCAGCATTTAGTTGGAATGGACAGTATGCAAAATATTTTCTTGAATATATTATCGTAGAACAAAATGAATAACCGAGAAAGAATTTACTTTATTCCTTTTATTCTCAGGTGAAAGGTTTCGCCAAATTTGTTTAGGGTTATAGTTTTAGTATAGTGCGAGCAAAGTAGCCTTGGCGAGATTTCGCGTTTTTAGTTAAACCATTTTTAATTTTTATCATGAGTGGAATAAAATGGTAGTAAGATTACAGAATTCGATAAGTGAAAAGAAATAATGATCAATCAACTGAAAAGAAAACTACCACCATATATCCGTGAGAATTTTGTTGATGATTTGCATAACATGACACAATTAAATCGTAACTCAGAAATTAGAAAAATCGAAACAGAAAATTTTTAAATTAACCGATTCGGGAATTCGAGAGAAATAACTCAGCTACAAATGGAAAACAATAAGCGCTAGCCCAGCAAGGCAAAAAAGTATCATCTTCTTTCGATAACAATTTGTAATGTCATATTGAATTTTCTAGCATTAATTGTTATTTTTGTCAGGCCACAATTATTATTTAGTTTTATCAAGAATTGATAAATATCGAATTCAACATCGTGGAAATAGCTGCTTAGAACTACGAACTACGTAGTTTGCATTAATTTTTGACGTTTAGTAATGCTTCTTGAATTCTCATTTCTTTCTACGTGAGCCAGAATATCCACAAGACTCTGAAAATTAATTTAAAAAGAATAAAGCGAAAAAATCATACGTACGAACAAAATTCACAACACTTTTAGCATTTTCTTCGTTACCATGTGCGTTTGTTTTAGTTTTTAAGTCCGCCATTAGACAGTGACTTCAGTGCCCCCTATAGTTCGTTGGAGTTGCGAATAGAATACCTAGTTATTCCATGAAATAACTGATCGTGCCCGTTAAAGTGTGTAATATGTTATTAATTTGACACTTTAACTAGTTATTCTATGAAATAACTAGGTATTCTATAAATTAACTAATAAGAGACAGTTAAAGTGTAAAAGAAACAATTTATCTAAAATGAAATTCTAGTTATTCTATAATTAAACTAATGATAGATAAATAAAATGAAAAAGAAGCAATTTATCTAATTTATGCAGCGTATAAATGGTATTTATGGAAGCGTACCATAAAATCATTTGTTACAACAAGGATTACTAAAATGACACTTGGAATTACAAAGAACATTATTTCTAAAACAAAAGCATTTTTTGTTGACACACTGGGTTTTACACGAACATTTTGGGGGTAACAAAGGGGTGGAAAGTAAATGTATTTGTCGTGCAAGATATATGATATAGATTTTTTTACATTTTAACGGGCTGCAGATCGTTATTCTATGAAATAACTAGTTAAACTATGAAATACAAGAGAGTTTTACACTTAAACGGACACGATCGGTTTTTCCATGAAATAACTAGGTATTCTATAAAATAACGGATTTCATACTTTTATGGTAACATATGTACTTTGTATGATTGCTTATGTATGAATTTATTTCATAGGTTTTCTCTTTATATGCTTTATAGAATGGTTGCTTATTATTTATTCATATTTTGTTTCCTTTTGTCGTGGCTGTTATTCTTATTTATTACTATCAGAAACAGTGCATTGAAATTTAAAAATGGCCGATGCAGTTGCGATACAAATTAATAGTCATGTTTTTACTATTCACAAAGGGTTTTCAGGGTTTTCACCAATTATAATTGACAAAATTATACTTCTCATTCGAAATCTTCGTAAAAACATTCGATATCTCTACATGGAAGATTCGCAACTCCAGAGCTCGAATACGCTACCTTGCGGTGATTAACAGTAGTAAAGAAAAAGGTAAAACATTCCATTCCACGTGTTTTCTTTGGGGTAAATTACAGGCTTCAGACAGTTTGTGGTGTAATGTAATTTCAGAAGAATAGAAAAGAAAGCTTCCCGCAAACACGATGAAAAATTACTGTCATTCACTAAGCGTCAAAACAAGTTAAAAGTTATGGCATTTGTTTGTTTTACCTCTTTCATCCGCCATTAGACAGTGGTTTCAGCGCCTCCTATAGTTTATTGGAGTTGCGAATAAAGTAATATTATTACTTTTAAAAAAAAGGAAGAAAAAAAACCAAGTTTATTGCCTGTAAGAAAAAAAGCGACAGAAAATAATAAGTGATCCAATTGTATTTCAAAAAGCAAACATTTTTATTAAAACACACACACGCACATAACCAAACAAGCCTCACAATGAAAACAACTATTGCAGCATTGCAGCCACTCTAAAATAATCGGTTCAGAAGATAATCCTTACAACAAGACAAGATCAGGGACAATACCTTAAAGAATATTTTGTATTATCTTTCGCCAAGAACTCATGAAGCGTTAAGCTCTTTGAAAAATTCTGTATGAGAAGCATATGGAGGAAAAATTCACTATATAAAAACAGTAGATCCAAGGTATAAAGAACAGATGGAAAAACAAAGGAAGATAAAATATTAGGAATTTTATTTTTAATCCAATTCAAAAAATAATGTTCAAACTCTGGTTGTTAATTGTAAGAAAAATATTCGTAAAGAATTTGGAATTGCTGTTGACTTCTCATGCAATTGAGTCAAAAATGAGAAGAGCCAAATAAGAAAGAGAGATGGAATGATACCAATATCAAAATTGTGTGTAAGTTCATGGAAGAAAAAGTAGATATTTGCACCGTGAGGGAGGGGGGAGAATGGATATCTTGTGGGAAGCGGTACATCTCACCAGGGAACCAAACAAATAGTGCATTAATGAAATAATAATAATTAACATTTGAAAGAGCATGGTAGAACATATTTTTTGACGTAAAAATCATTTGCTCTTGTCGCCTCGTTGTCGAAATGTAAGGTCTTAAAGTCGGGTGGCATTTCAAGAAAAGTCGCCAAATTTGACGAGAAATCGAAGATTCTGGAAACGGCAATCAGAATGTTGATAACTGAAATTTAACGAAACTGCAGCCACTGTTCAAATGTCTATTTCTAACTAAAGTTGGTTACTTTTTTTTTCAAAAATTTCCCAACAGAAAACGTGTCTATAGATAGCATTGTTTTAAAAACATTGAACAATGTAAAATTCCTTTTTCATATTATTTCTTGATAAAGAGGTTGTCCCTTACAGGTTGTGTAATGATTTTAAACAGTGTCGCTTGAATGAAGAGCCGTCACCAAACGCTTGATCACTATTAATGAGATCGAAATAAAAAGTGAATGTTGATCGTACTTAAAGTTATGTTATTGATATAATTATTTGAAACTATAGTTAGGACAAATCTAACTTGGCAGCATTCTGAAGGCTACGCAGACCATAGCATTACGAAGCTGTCAAGTTAGCTTTTCCCCAACAAAAGTTTCTGCATGAAAATATTTTTCTTTTATTTTATAAAAGCCTACAAATTTGATCCGAATTCACCAAAGATCCGAATATACGAGAGCCGTCTACTGTAGTTCCATAAATTGGAAAGCAAAAATAAATGTATAGATAATTCTAATGGAGCAGACTTTTATGAAAACACAGTAATTTCTTTTTAGTAATTCACTGCTCGTTTCGTCCAACATCGGGCGATTATGACATCTTCCCAAAACTTTCGACCGTCTTTTCGTATGTTGTCAATATCCTCTAAATTACATCGGTGAAAATTCAGTGACATCATTCTGTTTCTCCCGAAAGAGATTTTTACTTTTTTATTAGAAATTTCTGAACGTGTGACCGTGATTCTAATCGAAATCCATGAGTCTTTCGAAAGGATAATGGTTGGAATAATCTTCGTGCATAAATCACAATGTTCCACTGAATACCAAATGGAAGAATTGAAGGTTGATGAACCAGGTTGAAGATCACAAATCAATGTTCTATTGATATCATATGGGAAAAATTTATGAATATACTAGATTGACGAGCATGAAATACCGTATTTTATTCGTGCAAATGGAAAAAATGAATGACAGATTGATGAGCATGAAATACCGTATTTTATTCGTGCAAATGGAAAAAATGAATGACAGATTGATGAGCATGAAATAGAGTATTTTATTCGTGCTAATGGAAAAACATTATTGTACCAGATTGAACAGCATGAAACACAGCAAGGGCGCATATAAGGGAGGGGCTGAGGGGGCCCGGGCCCCCTCCAAAATGTGGAAAAAAATTGAATAACGATAGTTATTTTTGGTTTTAGTTGCCCACAAATAATTTCTAATCTTTTAGCTAAAAAAATAATAAATAATCATGATAATAATTGTAATAAATATAATACGTTAGATCAGAGATTTCCGAACTGCGGGTCGCAGGAAGAGGTGAGAGGTGCCACGAAGTATCCATGGTAATAATAATCTTTACTAATAATAAAGCTTAATGTCCAGATGTCTGGATGTCAGTGACGCGCATAGCGCCTAGACCGTTCGGTCGATTATCATGAAATTCGGCACAAAATTAGTTCGTAACATGGGGGTGTGCACCTTGAAGCGATTTTTCGAAAATTCGATTTTGTTCTTTTTCTATTCCAATTTTAAGAAAATTTTATCGAGCAAACTATCAAAACTTGGACGAGCAAACTATCAAAACTTGGACGAGCAAATTACCATAACGTGGACGAGCAAATTACCATAACAAGGGCGAGCAGATGAACAAAGCAAATTCGGTCGAAAAAAGCATCATCAATTATTCGTAAATATACTGGCAAACCAAATGACCATTTAATTTTCTACTACGGGCAAGGACGTGCGGGTACCACTAATATGTATATAAAACTAGACTAGGATGCCGTGAGAAAATTATATTTCTTCAAAGGGTGGCACGAATTGTTAAAGTTTGGGAACCCTGCGTTAAATGGCACTAGGCAATGGTGTTGTTTAAAAGAGGTCAGGGGATCCGTACCCCTTACTCAAGAAAATAATGTGTCTTGGGAAAGTGAAGTTGTTTTATGAAAAAGAAAAGCAAATAATATTGAGGGAAAAAATCTCAATTATTTCGAAAAGAAATCTTTGAATTAAAATTTTTTGAACAGATGCAGCTGATTGTTTTGTTGAAATTAAGTTGCTCTCTCATTCTTTCACTTCCCCCTCTTTTTTTTCCGTCCTAGTCAGTCTGAAAAGAAGGGTCTTCAAAATGTTTCTCTCTTTAACTATCGTCCCCTGCAAGAAATTTAAAATAAGTTTTAATTGTTCAGTTGGATTAATGATGGAAATTGATGCCCTAAAAACGCATTTATTTAGGCGTTTTTCGGACATCAACATTTTTGGAGGAGGTTCCGATAATCAACATTTTTTCAGTATGGTTCTTACCAAAAATAGTCTGAAATTGTGCCTTTAAGATTTCAATTTTGAAAAGTTTCAGAGGAAGATCCCTAAAACCGCTCCTTACCTCTAAACGTCTATAAAGGTGACCTGAAATTGCATTTTACCTTTCAGAGGAGGATTCTCGAACACTTCCTTAGTTCCAAAGATTGCCTAATGTTGAGAAAAAAAATTTGAATTTCTTTTGAAAAGAATCTTAAAATAAAAAAGAATCATAAGTTACTGAGGTAATTACGTCCAATACCTCCTATCTCTCCCCCCCCCCCAACTCTCGCCCCATTTTTTTTTCCTGTTTTTCCTAGCCGGTCTAAAGCCATTTTGAAGACTTTCTTAAGTCTTCAAAATCCTACACTTCAAAGCCCCTTCACCCACTAAAACCATTAGAGCTTCTCAAAACCTCGTTTTCTGGGTTTAAAACAGAAAATTTTCCAGGGAATTACTACCAAACGCCTTGCCTTCTGAAAGCATCGAAAAGCGTTTAAGATTGCTTTCATGGAGCTTCAATTTTGAAAAATAACCGTACCCCTAGCGTTGCCAAAAATGGTCCACCAGTCGCGCTGCTTTTAAGACTCCAATTACGAAAAAATTTCGGACGAGGGATCCGGTTGCTCCCGTATAAAATCTGAAAATGAAAAAAAAACTACAATTTAAATGGAGAGCGTTTGAATCCCTCGACCTTGTATCACTGAATATCTCCTTAAAACTTCGTTTTTTCTTCAATTTTGAAATAGTTTTTGGGGAGAGCCACAGAACTGCTATGCCCGTAACATTATCGAAGTTAGTGTGAAACTGCGTTTTTAGAACTTCAATTTCAAGGAATTGGACGGAGGGGTGATCTATTTACCTTTATTTTTAAAAAAAATCGATCGGGGGCAATTTCAAAAAATTCCATTCCTTTCATTACCCTAACAACAACAAATATAGCCTTGGTTTTTTTAAGATTTTAATTCCTAAAAATTTTCGCAAAAGGCCACCCGAATTTTATTTCTTCGTAGCATCACCAGAGACAGTCTAAAACTACTTTCTTAGGACTACAATTTCAAAAAATATCCGAAGGAGTACCCCCTGACTCTGCACCTCCATCCCCTAGAAGCGACACTGCTCTACTAGGGGGGGGGGGGACAGTATGAAGTCCTTGCCCCACCTCGAAAAAAGAAAGGGGAAGTTCGGTGCACAGTTGCTCCCTCCCCCTCCCTCAAAAAAAAAAGAGTGCGGTGGGAGGAGGAGCTAATCTTGGTTAAATGGGCCCCCTCCAAAATAAAAACATATATACGCCACTGAAACACAGTATTTTATTCCTACAAATGGAAAACATGAATGTCCCAGATTGAACAGCATGAAACACAGTATTTTATTCGTGCAAATGAAAAAACATGAATGTACCAGATTGATGAGAACTAGTCATAATATTCAATTGGCGCTATTGATGTCAGCTAGAAAAATGTATGAATGTACGAGGATAAAGAACTTGAAGCAATACGTCATGATATACAAAGTTAAATATGAAAGCTGGTTGCAAATCTGGGATGAAGACTGAAGGTTGTCAGTTAAAATTTTAAAGTTGATGCTCATTTTAATTTTAAAAACAACCCTTCAACTCAGGGGTTCTCAACCTGGATAGTGCGCTCCTAGGAGAGGGGGGGGGGAGCGTAGAAGAATTTCAAGGAAAAGATTGAAGGAGTAAAACTAACTATAATTGCTCGATTTGGTGGTAACGAGTAAATATTTTCGACATCATCGCCTTTACTTTTGAGGTTTTTTTGTGCAGTTTTCACCCACATTTCAATGACAATCCTGACTTTCAACTTTAGCATACGTAAAATAGCCAAAATATTGAGCAAGGCATGGAAAGGAATCTGAGGTCCACTTTGTGGCAGTTATAATCTAATATTCAAAAATTTGGCAAAGAAAAGCTGAAACAGCTAGCTCCCTTATTGATGTTGTGAAAGTGATTGGTACTACACTTTCAACTCTCCTAGATCCTAGATTACCTTCGTTTGTATTTAGTTCTTTGATTTCATGTTTTCTAATAATAATGTTCAAAAAATGCTATATGTTGTAATATTAAATTTTGTCAACAAACATTCATATTTTCATTTAATAGCCAGCTTTAGCTATTCTAATCAGCTTCAGTGAGGGGAGGGGAGCTGACCTCACACGAGTGTCCAAAGGGGAGCGCAAAGCCTGAAAGGTTGAGAACCCCTGCTTTAACTCATTTCGAACGCCCTAATTTTCGATTTTTTTTAAATCAAAAATTAAGGTGCTCACCTACCTCTAAAATAAAAAAATAAATAAATGAAAAAAAGAGGGAGAGAGAGAGAGAGAAAGAAAATGAAAAGGGGAAAAAATAAAGATGTTTTTAACTATCTATAAAACTTTTACTAGCTTTTTTGATAAAGTACAGAAAAATTTGCTGCCCTATCCGAAATCTATAAATACACATGAATCGTAAGACTTGATTAAAATATAATGAGAAGATTCCAAAAAAACATGTTCCTCTAATTTAATGGAGGCACGATATTATTAGTGATACAGGGAAGAAAAACATTTTTAATCAAGAAGAAGCTTAAAATGAATGCAAATTTCAGAGTATTATCATGGAAACAAGAAAATTCCCAAACATAAAAGAACAGCGAACAGAGATAGTAGAGACTGAGAGCTGAACGAAGACAAATTGTTTCCGAAAGAAAGAAAGAAAATGATTCAAGATCGAAAACTAATTCTTGAAACTGAATTATAAGAATAAACTACTTGGCTTCAACAACCAGATATTATTATTTTCTTGTGCTTTTAAATGTTATTATAATTCTCCTCAGAGCTTTATTTCTGCTTCAAACTTATAAAATACGAAAGTGCCCTTGATGTAAGAGATTAAGAATAGGAATATTTAAAAATCGCAATTTCATTATTTGTTTTACCATTTTTTTTTTGTCCTGTATTTACCGACTCAAAAGCCTCGCCTCAGTGGGCATTAAATAGAAAAGTAATTGATGCAAGAGATTATGAAATGAGCATATTTTAAAATCAGAAATTCAATTACATTATAGCTTGTTTCTTGTTTGTTTTGTGTTTGATGACTCTTCGATTTTTCAAGCATAAAATATGATTGATTAATTGTTGTAAAACATAGTGAATAAACATATCTTAAAAAAAAAAAAAAAAAAAAACCTTGAACTTGTTTCTGAGAAATTAAATATTTTGCAATCAAAATTTTCAGCCAGGTGATTTCTGCGTATTTCTCAAAATTACAATTTTGCTTAAATTTTGGTTTTGCAATCGAATTTGCTCATATCGAGCGTAAAGGGACCGCGATATTTGCGCATTATAACCGGGTGCTCGTAAAAAGCACGTTTGTGAAAAAACTCCTAAAAATTCATCATAGTTGCTTTTCTTCTTTTTAATCTCTGTACAGTACCAGTACCAAATAAGTTAGTTAATTTGCTTTGAACTGTCTGAATGTCTCTTTCTTGTGTCATTGTTTTTGAGGAATACTCATACAGGGTGTTCCGTTTTAACCTGCAAAACCTTTATTTTCGCAACCTTTAGTCCTAGATGTATGCTTCCAATTGAAAAAATGTTCAAAATCAGATGCAGAGTTAAGATATTGACCGTTTATCCTATCGCCATTTTCTGTTTACATACAAACATAATTTTTAAATGCTTCTCTATTCCACTTTTTTTTTTTTTTTTTTAAAGAGCCATTATCATTTGAGGGATGCAAGTGGCAAAATTAAAAATTTGAAGATAACCAGTATAAATGGTAGGTGAACCCCATCTGCCCATCTCTGTCTTAGGGCAAGACATAGTACTAGTAGCACTGATGGGTGCTGCTGTACAGCATGATTTAGAAAAAAAAATTAATGAAAGTCTACCTAGGACGTAATCTTCATACGCGTTTTACTCAAAACTTGAAAACGTCCACTTACATCCCTTTGTTTCTCACTGCCTCATTTGTTTTTGGATTTATGACTCGTCATTGAATTTCAGTTGACTTCAGAACATTAAAGGATTTTTCCGAGAAAGAATAAGCGGAGCGGAAAGTCAATATAAAATTTATCCGAAGTGAACTGGTTAATATTTCAAAATCAATGAAGTTGTTTTTAGAATTTTATTTTTTTATTTCAAAAATTGCGGCTAAATTTCTAATGAATTTTGACACAAAAATTAAGGTTGTGTGATTATGTTTGTAGTAGATATCCAACAAAGTTGAACAGAATCATGTAATTGGTATGACCAATTACAAAGACATTAGAAATGGACACGGCATGAAACATGAACGTCAGGCTGTAGAAACGAAAAGGATATTTGAAGAATATTCAAAAAATGCCATAAAAACAGTAAAAGACGTCCTTTGAATTAAGAAAAACCAAAAATGCTCCGAATATAAAACAAAAATTCTTATCTGAATCTAGTTATTAATTTATTCATTTTATTAAGCAACTACTGAAAAATGCAATCCATAACAAGACAAACTGGCACTTTTTCACTAATGCACGACGTAAATTAATTTTAAAGTTTAAAAAAATGAAGAAGAATATAAATTTTTTTTTGTTTTAACACGTAGTATGTATTTCATAATTTTAAAATCGTTGAAAACTTTGATTATATGAAATTATAAGAACTCAAAATCGCAGCTGTTACTAAATGCTTTTGGATATTTTCAACAGTGGGACAACATCTTTTATCTGAAATAAAATTTTATTGCTGGAGAAACTTCTCTCGGTTTCCACAAATTGCAAGAAAATTGTTTCAGATGCTGAGAATTCTTTTTCAACTTCAAAAGCTGCTACTTCCTCTCTTACGAGAAAAAGGTTTTTTTTAGTGTCTCAGAAAACTTAGCTCTTTAAAACTTTGTGACTATGCTACTAGATTTCATGAATGAAATTATCTAAAGAAAGCTAACAATATGAAGCGCTATATCATTAAAACGCATCTACATTGCATACAAAACTAGATAACCACCCTTCATGATATGACGGGCGCAAATTGCCTCTTCACTCACGACATTTTCCGTCAAATTTGATTTTATACGAAGTATTGAGCGAGTTTTCATTCACAACTGAGGGGCCATCCACAAATGATGTCACGCTTTGAGCCGGAGGGAGGTTCAAGAAATTGTGACAGTTTGTGAAATTTCTTATAAGAATATGTTGATGAAAATTTTGTGACATGTGACAATGGGGGGAAAGAGGTATGCATACCTTCCAACTCTACTGGATTTTCCGAGAGACTCCCTGATTTTTAACATTTCTCCCGGTCTCCCGTTATTTATTGAAAATCTCTCGGTTTTTATTAATCTCTAAAAAAAAAATCCTTCCATTTAGTTATTTTCTTTATAAAGGAAAAAAATAAACTTTAAAATAAATTTTTACATCGTTTTATTGCTTTTACTCTATGGTTTGAATGCTTTCTACTTAATTTCAAACTTCAGCACATTGGAATCTGGCAACATCAGTTCTTGTTTACGTTTGCGATCTCGCTTCGCACGTTCTCATCTCATTTCATAAAATTTTGATCAGGACTGGGGGAGTACCCCCATTTACCTGACATGGTGGGAGTTTGTAGTTGAAGAAAAAAAAAAGGCCAAACAGCCTACCTACAGGAAAAAAAAGGGGGGGGGGATGAAGATAAGCTATGGTCTCATTAGGGCGACGAGACCGCTTATGAGGGCGTCGATTTGCCTCTGTTGAGCCTGGAGCTGGGAGAGGACCTGGGTGAGAAGGGTCATCACCTGGCTTGAGTCAGGAATAGTGAGCTGAAGGGCAACCGGTCTTGG
>NW_026558118.1:0-36110 GCF_026930045.1 Uloborus diversus | reverse complement strand
ACAGACAGAGATCCGGACAGAGAGACTTTCAGCTTTATTACTGGTAAAGAAAAGATAATGGCAGTTTTAGGCTGTAAATTCTGGGGGTGCAGCAATATCAGAGATGGGGGGGGGGGGGCAGAGATGCCAATTGCGCTAAGGCTACTATTTTGACGACTAGGGTGACTATTTTCGTCAAAATATGGAAGAAAATCACTATTATGCTTCCAATTGTAAAAAGCAGCGACTATAGTAAATGTAACTGGAAAAACTGAACAATATAATTTGTTGCCATTTCTTGCTTGAGTATCAAGAAGTAAAATTTCTTGCAAGTGGTTTTTAACGCATTTGGGCTTTGTGCGTGTGTGTGTGTAGCAGGACGTCTTTATACATAAATGGCTACTTCTGTGTGTATATATGTATGTATGTCCGTGTTTCGTGTCGTTATTTCTGACTGGAGAATTATCGAAGAAATTTTATTTTTATCTTGGAGGATACGTGCAACACGAGAAAATGCAAGGCCACCGTCAACGAAGGCAGTTCCAGTAGATAGACGATTTTACGAGGGGTATGGTGATCGGACTGAGAAGGAAAGGTTGGTCCGTACGTCAAATCGCAGCTGATACCCACATGGATGCGAGCACGGTGCATCGGCTGTGCCGAAGATGGTTGGAACAACGAAATGTCGCAAGATTAAGGGGTGCAGGGCAGCCAGAGTGACGTCAGAACGCGTGGATCGACGCATCCACTGAGAAGCTGTAGCAGACCCACAAGTAACTTGTTCCTCGATTCTGCAGCAGGTGCGGATACAAGGAATGTTCCCGTGTCAACCAGAACCATTTCCCGTCGTTTTGTCGCACGTGGTCTGCAATCACAGCGTCCGCTAAGAAGACTGCCATTGACCCCACAACATATGCAACATTCACACTGCGTCCGCACATCCGTCACGGACGTATGCTTTTCTCCCTAAAACCAGTTTTCGGGCGGCGTTGCCATGACAGCAATTCGTATTGTACGGGACCCGTCGACGGGACCAGAAGCCAGATATCTGACGGCTCTGACGTCCGTAGAGGGGCGTCACATTTCATTGGTCTCCACGAGATTAGCACGCTCTCTCTATTGGGTGAGAGACTGACATGTGCTTTTTTCGCGTTCGCAAAGCATGAATGCTTCTCCCTCATGCAACATTCAAACAGCGTCCGCACATCACGTTCGCCACGTCAAGCGGACACACTTACGTTTTCCGAAAAGAGAGAAGCATTCATACTTTGCGGAAAGCGAAAAAGGCACATGTCAGTCTCTCACCCAATAGAGAGAGCGCGCTCATCTTGTGGAGACCAATGAAATGCGACGCCCAACTCGACGGACGTCAGAGCCGTCACATATCTGGCTTCTAGGCACGTTGACGGGTCCCGCACAATACGGCTTGCTGTCATAGCAACGCCGGCCGAAAACTGGTTTTAGGGAGAAAAGTATACGTCGGTGACGGATGTGCGGACGCATTGTGAATGTTGCATAATCTGGCAGTAACTGTGGAACGTCCCACCGCACTACAACGTGTCATAATGGTTTGGGGCGCAATTGCGTACAATTCCATATCACCTCTAGTTCGTATTCAGGGCACTATGACAGCCCAACGATACTTGGACAATGTGCTGCGACCGATGACAATCCCTTACCTTCAAGGGCTACCTAATGCACTTTCTCAGCAGGATAACGCCCGACTGCACAGTGCTCGCATCTGCCAACATGCTCTCCGAGGCACACATATGCTTTCCGGTCCACCATACTCTCCTGACCTGTCACCAATCGAGCATGTGTGGGATGTGATTGGACGCCGTTTGCAGACTCTGTCCCTGCCTCGTTCAGAAGACGAACTGTGGCAAATGGTTGAAAGGGAATGGAGAGCCATCCCTCTGGATACCATCCGCACCCTTATTGACTCTATGCCTAGACGTGTTTCTTCGTGTATCGCTTTCTGCGGTGGTCCTACATCTTACTGAGCAGATGCCGCTCTCGCTCTGTATTTTGTCTATCTTTCAAAAATAAGATCATTTATTATTCCTTGCTGTCTCTGTCTTTTTTCCAAATTTCCTCACTTTCTGACCGCTCCTTCTTGGTTTTGCATTTTGAATGTCGAGCAGTGTATATATATATATATATATATATATATATATATATATATATATATATATATATATATATATATATATATATATATATATATATATATATATATATATATGTGTGTGTGTGTGTGTGTGTGAAGGAGTTGTTCAGTTGTTCTCATGACACTAGTGATTAGGAGCCATTCATTAATTACGTAAGGGTCCGAGGTGGAGTTGGAAAAAATTGCGAGGTCTTGTGGTTTGACAGGGATGATTTTTCATCCTCTGGAAGGTAAAAAACGTATTAGAATGAGGTGTTTTTTTTTTATTTGTCTTACAAACAATGAGTAATGAAAAATATAATAAAAGAATCGCACTATGTATGGCATGTTTAATTTTAATTAGTATCGCATCATGTACAAAAAAATTCGAAAAAACATCGATCAAGATTCTAACTTTTTAGTAAATATTTCTTTGCACGAAACGTTTTAATTTAGTAATAGTGACTTTAATTTCGATTCCAGTGATGTAAGGTTCGTACGAATAGGGGGGGAGGGGAAAAATCTTACGTACCCTTACATGGGAGAAGGGTGGATGTCAAAAATTGGCAAAATCCTTATGTAATTAATGAGTGGCTCCTTACAATGGCCATGTATCCTTAGTATTCTGGTGAGATTACTGTTAGCAGTTCCATTACAGGTTTTACGCCCCCAGCCAATTACCTTAATAAATACTCTAGTGTAAACCTAATGTGCGATTTTAGGCGATAAACACCAAATTTGGAACTCCTACAAGACCAAAAAAGCGGCCTTTTGTAGGTGGGCTAATTCATGGCTAATAAGTTCTGTTAAAAGATACACCTAAATAGGAACTTGACCTCAAGGCAAGAGGAAAATGAAATAACTCAATTTTCTGCAAGTCTTTGAGTCGTTTCCGAGTGAGAGAGAGAAGAGAACCAAACGAGTCACATATTCGGATTGGCTGTAAGACGCACTTCTTTACACCAATTTTCACTTACCCTAAAGGCAGTCCTCAAGAGATTTGTAACATTGTCACGGAACTTGTCTCTTAAAAGTTACGTCATCTGCATAGCCAGGGCGGACCCCCCCCCCTCCCCCAAAATGAGAAAAACACCTCCGCCCCTCCGATGGGCACCCTAGCATAGCTAATATAGTGCAGATATTTGCTACAAATTCTTTCCAGAAGTTTATCCAAACCCAAGCTCCAATGAGAAGAGAAAGAACTCCCTCTGTGGGCTGCCGCAGCAATTACCCACCACCAAGACCAAGGTTTTATCCAACATGCTAGCTTTTACCAGACGGGTAGTTAGCAGACTCTTAACCCAGGTATGTACATGGGATTAATTCCCCTGCGTACAAAGGAGTTATATAGTCTCAGTGGGGACTTTCCAGAGCTGTTGTCAGTTCAAAGAGTGCAGCCTCTGTACACTTACCAGGTTGATAAGCATGCAGGCATTTAGAAAGAGGGTTGGCTTTTAGAACACCCTCCCTGAGTCCCTGATGTACTTATCGTTTTTTTCTCCAGGGTTTTGAAGAGGAAAGAAATTAGACTGATAGCTTTGAGTCTCATTCACTCTAATAGTGCCTTTCTTTTCAGCGACACATCGCACCCGCAACTGAGGTGATGCTGTTGCATAAGAAACATGGTAACCCAATATTCATTCACAACACTATGACAGCCTATCGGTACATCTGTGAAATGCATCAATGCATGTGTTGATACTCATGGCGGAGCTCACTGCTCCCATTTTTTTAACAGGACAATGCGCAGTCACACACAGCCTGCAAGAAAGATCGAATTGGTGGGGCTTTTACAGCAGTTGTGGTATGCGATAACGTTGGACATCATAGGAGACTGTTATGCTTCAATATTCAAGCTAGGGGTGGCACAACAGTGAAGTAAAGCCTCCATTCAGATGTGATTTTTCAGCAATAAATGATTATTTTGCTTATATTTTTATAATAACTCTCTCACATGAATGTTGTCCTGACCTATACAAAATTCCCTTTCATCCTTCTAATTTTGTTTTGGAGCTCCAACTTTTTTGTTATAGGGTGTATAATGCATTTTGTAAAAAGTGAAAAAAAGAATACACATTATTTTCAAAGAAGCAAGATCTACTTTTTATTCAATGAAATAACATTAAACAGGAATTTAACCAAAAACAAAAATTTATACCAAACAATTACTTTTTTTCTTTTCTGAAGTGTAGGGCGACAAATTCATCTAACACTTGTCTGAGACTGATATCTATTCTGTGGTGAGAATGTAGTTTAAAGAGTAATACTAATAAAGAGTTCAATTTCAACAAGAAAAAATTTTAGAGAGAAAAATATTCTTTATTATTATATCATCATATATATATATTTGATCACATATTTAAAGAATTATTGTGTAAAACAACTTATCAATCTAATATGATATTTACATTAAATGAGTTGGATATGCCTAATCAATGTGGATATCGAAATTTCAGATATAAAAAGCCATTCTACAAAAAGTAAAAAACTTAACTGGTCACAAAAAAAAAAAAAAGCAAACATCTTCTCCAATTATGACATTGAAAAGAAAGATTCTTCGGTTCACGATATGTTTCTTTCATAATTTCATCAAGTCTTTCAATAAAAAATATTATAAACTGTGTAACACATAAATCATGGGTGCAAGTTTGGTGATGTGTTCAAGACGGAAAATATTTTCAGCCCCCCCCCCCCCGCCCGCCCGCATGCGGGCTTAAGGAAAAATTTGTATGTATAAATGTTGCAGATTTTAACAATGCCAGTTTTGGCGCGCTACTCCATTGCCGTGCTAAATGTTTACGCCTTGCTGTCAACAGCCTTTCCACACTATGATAATTTGCGCTGTGCACTAATGGCATCAGTGAATGGCATTTCATCCCTTTTGATGCCATGTGCCGAAGTGTAAAAACTGAATTTCAATCTGCGCACCGATTAAAATAGTTGTTAAAAAATATTAAAATTTTAAAAGTTATTTAAAAAATGGTTAAAACCCATGTTTTTAAGCTTGCTCTTTCAGAAAAAACTTTAAAAATTTCGGAAACGACTCTATAACCAAAATATCTATTTCATCAATATATTTTGAGATTAACAGACAAAAAGCAAAATTGGAATAAATTATTACCTTTTGTTATTGTGTGTACGTATAAAAATTGTATGTTTCCAGATATGCAGTAAGCAAGAGTAAAAGTAGAAATAAAAATGTTGGGAAGTGTTAAATTCATACAAGGTTTCTCAAATATTCATTTAGAATATGGTCGAATTTCGACCACTGGGCGAACACTAGTTTACAATAAATTGCTGTAATTATAAATTATTTCTCCTTGAAAATAAAATTAGCATTTAAAATCGTATTTAAAATACTAGAAAAGTTCATTTATAAAGTTCTTTCTCATTTGAATAACAAATTTCATCCACATTGACAGTCTATTACCAATGTTTTACTGCTTGAATCTTGACAGTTACTAAATACTCCTAGATTTCAGTTTCAATACATCTGACTTCTCGTGTTACAACTGTTTCTCATATTCTTCAAGAATCCGTTCTTCATTTGCAGTCAAAAATTTTGGAACATGTTCTGCTGGAAGTGATTCCCTCCTTTACTGTAAAAAAAAGGGTCGTTGATAAACACATAATACAGATTTTGAATTTAAAAAAAAAAAAGTATCACTCAAATATAACTCTTTATAACATGATTGCAAGTCAGATGACGATAGCTCTGAAATTTGCATAAAGCTGTGACACTTAGAAATATTTTTGTATCGATAATATAGCACTTTTATTCAAACGTACTGCATGAAGAACTAGGAGTATCTGTTTATCAAATTTCATGCCAGAAATTTTTTTACACCAGCTGTTTTTTGTGAAGATATAACAAAGAGCGCTTTGAATGACATATTTCACCAAGGTTTCATTATTTTAAAGTGGAGCAATGCAGCTGCTAATTTAAACCTGGGACTTCAATACTTTAAATTTGTTCTATACTTGTTCTATTTCTTCACCTAGTTTCTCTTTTTAATTTTATTCTAAACCAACTATGGTAATTACGCTAGATTTTTAAAAAATTATTTTATTTATTTTTTATCATCCACTCTTTTTAGTTTCTACTTTGTTTTACTTTTTGTGATTTTCCTGTTTTCCTTTATTTCTTAATTTATACCGCCTCTTTTTTTGCTTTTCTGCAGCAGTCAATGCTATTTGTGCAATTTAGTTGAGGTTTATTAACGAAAACAGAAATGTGACTGATGTTACATACTTGAAATAAATTTTAAATAATTAAATTCAACTATTTCTAAATATTTAAGGGTTTAATATTAAAGATATCATCATAAATGAAGAGAATATGACATTTTAAAAACTTGGTTTTGTTTGTTTAAGCAATGCAAACTTTTATACAATTTTGTGACTGATGTTACATTAGAGTATAAGCCCTAGTTTAAAAACGTTTGCTACAAGACAATTATAACAGTTATAAGTTTCTTTGTTGGTCTAATCTCTTCCTAGATAAACCACATTTCAAGAAAAAATAAGATTGTAGACATAACAATTAATTTCCCAAGTGAAAAAAAAAAAGAGAAATTTTTAGAATCGTTAATGCAACGACACATGGGCACTGAGAAGTGTTGTCAAAATTTACCTATAAAACTGATAAAAATGTGCTGATAACTTTTTTCGCATAGTTTTATGAAAATAGTATTTTTTTACCTCATATGAAAGAAAAAAATTACTGATGTAAGGAAGTTTTTTTTTTACTGTGATGTCCCTAGTTTCATGGAATTGCCCATAATAAATATCCCATACATTTAGAAAAAATGTATACGTGCGTTATAATGCATAGATAAGATGTGACTTGGTTTTATGATTTGCTAAAAGGCAAGGTTTCCACCATCATGTACGTTTTTAGTGTAAAATAATATGTTGAACACTTTCTCTTGTTAACAACAGTGGCTCCCAAAAGTGTTCATACACTTTGAAATTTTTTAGTAAAACCAAAATAACACAAATTTGTATTCGAATATAAGTCCAAAAATTTTTCACATCATTCCTACGTCATTCTAAATGCCACCCAGTAGTTTTTTTCAAAATATTGATAAATCTTCTTTTTAAAATGGTGCAAAAAACGAAGATACAGAGAAATAACAAGCCACAAAAATCATTGTACACTCAAATATTTTCGAACAAATTCATGATTAAAATAAGGATATGTCGGTTTTTTAAAATTATTTTTGCAATGTGTTGATCCGTAAAAGTCATGTGGCTTTCATTTTTTAAAAATATTTATTCCTTAATATTGTGCTTATTACTTTACAATGGCTGGTATTCGTAAAAAACAAAACACCATTCGAAATTTGAATTTTCTCCTCACAGTAACTTTAAATTGGTTTGAAATGTATCTAAATTAGTTAATTTATTCCATTCTATAGTAAAGTACTTGATAAAATGCTTTAAAGAAAAAAATTGGGCCGAAAATAAGGTAAGAAAGGGTCACCCGGCAAAGTTGACAAAGTGTGATAATCGTCATTGTGCTTCTTATAGGCAACTCTTTATATTAAAAGTGCAAATATTAAAAAAAAATCATCTAACATAAGAATTTCATTCCTTCACTTACTAGAACTGAAATTATTGTTACCTTTGTTTGAAATTATTCTACGTACAAGGTACATAGAATCATAATCAATCAAGAGAAAAAGCAAGACCTATGGGAAGGGTTCAGACCACCGGGACCCCTCTCTTATGTGCGCCACTGGCTTTATTCATTATTTTTCTTTAACCATTGAAATTCATTTGCATTTTTTCAATGTGTTATTAATCATATTTGGTGTAACTTGTTTAGGCTGTAGATTAGAAACAGGAAATGTATAGACTTTTCTGAACAATGGGGTGGATGCACCCACTTGGCCAGCCGTTCAGAAAGGTTGGGTGGCCTTGGAACTGTTTTAACATGTCTATGGATTAAAAAAACTGCAGCAAAAAAGGCTCTTAAGAGGGATGGCCACTCAAAGAGGTTTTACTGTATCCATTATTTGGCAAAATATTGCATTGAAAGCAGCATAAATTTTCTAAAGCCTTTAATCAATAAAACATTGAGAGTCACATAGAAATGTGTACAGGTAAACACAAATTGAAGTTACATATGAATAAAGTGAATAAAGTACTTATACACATGAAACATGAGATCTTAAAACATTAACTTCTCATGAAAGAAAAATCATTCATACTGTTATGGGTACGGAACAAGAATATCGTACATAGTATTTTATATTTAGTCTGTTTCTTAGAAAATTTACAGATTAAGCTTTCATACCACAATCAACTTTCTATAACACAATCAATATTGATTTTTCAATCATCATAGCTTAAATTTTATATAAGAACAAAATTGACAATGACAATGTTTGCTTGAAACATCTTACTTCCACACCATACTCTGCACAATTATGTTAAATATCCGAAATCTCAGCAAAGGATTATTTAATTTGTTTCTTGGCCACATCTGTCTTTATGTATTAATACATTTTTCATTAACAGAATTACTAGCATTGAAATTACAAATTCAGCAAAATGTTGAATACTGCTTTGTTATTTGCTATGTATGACAAAGCAAAATGAATTTGTATGGAAAAAAAATGAAAAAACGCAATGCTTATATTGATTGAACTAAAAATGATTGTTTCATAGCTAATAATTAAATTTGTATAGTACAAAAAGCTAGACTACACCAGACCATGGCACATTATGATTTACAGTTCCAGCTCAAAGTGAATTGATCTCAAAAGAAATGCACATTTAACACTGAAATTCTTACTTGATGATTAAGTATATATTGGTATTCATCAATCCACGATGGCGCCATACTGTTTTCGCTCGTGGCCATAGCTCCACATTTCCATCCATGAAAAGAAAGAATAAGATCCTGAGTAAAATTGAATATGAAATTTTTACCTGTTTTTTTAAAGAATCATAAAGTCTATATCAGAGGTTCCCAACCGGTGGTTCGCGAACCCCCAGGGGTTCGCGAGGTGCAGGAAGGGGGTTCGCGAAAATTTCGGTGCAATGGCGGATTTTTCCTAGTTTGGTAAAAAATAAAATATTCAATTTGCACACATAGTTACTAAATTTTTTTTTTAATTTGAAAACGCGCCAGACTCTTGTATTAAGCTCAAAAAAAAAAAAAAAATCTTTCAGCGGTTTTATAATCTTGGTTAAAAAGAAATTCTCTTTTTTTTCTTTTCGATAGACAACAAAAAGAGATATCCTTCCTTCTTTATTGCGAGGCGCCATGCAGAAACGTTGTATTAAGCTGTGGCGGGGATCACGATGACCTTAAAAAGGCGCCATCGCGTGGAGTCAATCAAACAATATACATAATATACATATGTCGAAAAAAATAAAGAATTCTCAAGCAATGCATCATAGGGGTATTATTTCTAATCTGGTTGAAATATAACTCGGGAATTTCCGTCGAATTCAGTCATCGAATAGCAGACATGACAGCAAAAGGCTCCAAACTTAAAATTTATTACTGGATTTTACCCATCTGTTCGTTTTCAAAAAATATATAACATCAGCATGCTCATAGTTCTGGGGAAATAGTTGTTAACAGACGTATTTAGAGATACTTTAGAGATGCTTGAAAACAAGTGATTTTATTTGCAATTGGTTTTGCTACGTGCCCTTGCTACTCTGTTTGTGAAGTTATAATCGTGTTGGTAATTTTTATGACTTAATAACTTTCTGCTGTTATGGATCGATGGTTGAAAACTGGTAGTTTGGTTGAGCGACAAATGGACAAGCAGTCAATCGATCAACCCTCAACATCAGCAGTAACTTTCGAATCAACACAGGATATTGAAATAGATAGCTGTAATGAACTGCCGCCTCCCCCGACTAAACAGAAAAGTGAACTAGGGGAGAAAAAAGGAAAAAAGCGAAAATATGACAGTGACTATTTACAAATGGGCTTTTATTTTACTGGAGAAGAGTCTGAACCTAGACCGCTTTGTCTTCTCTGCAACGAAGTTCTAGCGAACAGCAGTTTGAAACCGTCACTTCTGAGAAGACACCTCGAAACAAAGCATCCGACACACAAGGAGAAACCTTTCGAATATTTTAAAAGAAAATTGGAATATAATAAAAAGTGTAGCGTCTCTACGTTCCTGTTAGAATCCAACGAAGATAGTAAAATGGCCCTTGAAGCTTCATATCGAGTCAGTTGTAGAATTGCAAGATCTGGACAGCCACATACAATTGCAGAAAATTTAATTGGACCGTGTGCTAAAATATTGCTAAGTGTATGCTGGGAGAAAAGTCAGCAAAAAAAATTGTCCTGGTTCCGCTATCAAACAACACAGTATCACGCAGAAT
The DNA here is from genome assembly GCF_026930045.1 of Uloborus diversus. Classification (NCBI taxonomy): domain Eukaryota; kingdom Metazoa; phylum Arthropoda; class Arachnida; order Araneae; family Uloboridae; genus Uloborus; species Uloborus diversus. Next base: position 25,621 of record NW_026558118.1, on the reverse strand, counting down.
TACTGATTTGCCAAGTAATGTGGAGAAAGAACTTGTGAATAGAATAAAAGAGAATAATTTTGCGATCCAGCTTGATGAGTCGACTGATGTAGCAAACGCTGCAATATTACTTGTCTATGTTAGGTATATTTTTAATGATACAATTAAAGAAGATGTACTACTTGCAAAATCTTTGAAAACCAACACTGGAGAAGCAATTTTCGAACTGGTCAACAGTTACTTTGAAGAAAATGGAATAGATTGGTCTTTGTGTGTGGGTGTGTGTACGGATGGTGCAAAATCAATAACAGGAAAATTTGTTGGCTTTGTGGTGCGAGTAAAGAAGATCAACGAGAAAATTGAATGGACTCATTGCTGCATTCATAGACAAGCATTAGCATGTAAGCGTATTCCCGCAGAATTATCCGCTACTTTGAATGATTCGGTAAAAATTGTAAATTTCATAAAATCACGTGCCACAAACTGCCGTCTATTTCACGCGCTTTGTGAGGAATTGAGAAGCCTTCATGTTACTTTACTTCTTCACACAGAAGTTAGATGGCTTTCCCTCGGCAAAATTTTGACACGCTTATTTGAATTGAAGTCAGAAGTCCAAGCATTTTTTGTTGATCATCCATTTCACTTGTCCACGTGCATATTCGATCCTCTTTGGATGCCAAGGCTTGCATATTTAGCAGACATCTTTTCAAAATTAAGTGAATTAAATCTATTCTTGCAAGGTGCAGTTGTTAATATTTTCGTTGTATATGATAAAATTGAAGCTATGGTAAAAAAATTGAATTTCTGGATCCAATGCCTGGAAATGGGTGAGTTTTCTTGTTTCACTTCTCTTAGTAGTTTTTTTATCAGAAAACTCAATGAAACTTGACGAAAGCGTTAAAAGAAATGTATGTGAACATCTGCAACATCTTGAACTAACTTTTGACGAGTATTTTCCTAATAGGCGTAACGTCCCTCTCTCAAACAACTGGATACGCAATCCTTTTGAAGGAAATCCATGCTTAGAGAACACCCTGACATTACCTGAAAAGGAAATGTTCATCGAGTTATCCTGTGATAATTCATTGAAAACTACCTTTAAAGAGCTCTCGTTAATTGACTTCTGGCTCAGTGTAAGAAATGACTATACCGTTTTCTCCAAAAAGCAATTCGAATTTTATTACCATTTTATACAACATATCTGTGCGAGAAAGGATTTTCCTCCTATACTTATCTCAAAGATAAATACCGAAGCAGATTGAATGCAGAGCCTGATTTAAGCAGGGTTGGCTTTTTGCCGGCAGAAACTGGTTTTTGCCCTGCCAGTGGCAGAAACTGGTTATAACCGGTAAAAACCGGCAGAAACTGGTAGAAACTGGCAAAAACTAGAAAACGTTTTTAATAGCTCTAGTAATTACTTAATGACAGGCAATTAAGTAAAATAAAAAATATAACTCCATTTCGTCATTGCAAAAACTTAATATAATAGTTATTTAATAATTAGTGTAAAAATATGTTAAATAACAAAACTGACATTTCCAAAGCAAAGTAAAATTTATCATAGTTGAAATTGCTCTGCGTTAGAAATTTTAGCCTTGTAATGTTGTAAGTAACAAATTTTTCAGTTTGTTGTTTATAATTATTTTGTTTGCATTTAATATAAAGTGCAATATATATATATATATATATATATATATATATATATATATATCAAATATTTAAATAAATACAGATTTGTTTTATTTCATTAAACTCTAAAATTCAAGAACTTCTCATTTTACACTTAATATAACTGAACAAAGCTATTCTAAAAGAGCTTAATCAAGCAGTTACTGATCATCATTTACTCGCCTATATGCTCCATCCAAAGTATTTGGGAGTAAATTTATCATGTAATCAAGAAGAAAGTGCCCGCACTTCACTCACAAATATTAACCCTGATTATGTACCTTATACCATTGCTTTACAAAACAAATCGGCCCCTTTTCCCAAAACCTATTTTTCCAATCACGTGGTAACAACTACTCCAAATACCGCATGGTGGTGCAGTTTGAAAAAATATGCTTTAGATGAAAGTTATGTGAATCTTGCTTGTTCTTTGAGGATAATGCCAGCTAGTTCTGCTGGGATTGAAAGAATCTTCTCAAATTTCTCCTTTGTGCACAACAAATTGGGAAATTGGTTAGGTTTAGAAACAGCGTCAAAACTTTTATTTTGTTAGAGGCTGCTGCAGTGGGGAAACAATGTAAAATTTGATTTTGAATGGTGGTAGTGTTGTAAATAAATTGTATTTGGGTTAATATTTATTTTTCTTATACATTTTCTATTGTATGTCAGGAGTTGCATTTATGTCATTTTTTGAGTTTCTGCCAGTTTCTGCCGTAAATGTGGCAGAAAGGGGTTTTTGCCATGCCGGTTTTAACCGGTTTCTACCAGTGGTTTTTACCGCCTCGGCAGAAACCTGCCAACCCTGGATTTAAGACTCAAACTGTCAGACATTGAACCAAACTTTCAGTTTCTTTGTTCCGTCAAACAGCCACAAATATCGCATTAAGGATTTTTCCCCCAATTTAAAGTATGCTTAAAAAAATAGTTGGTTTATAAAACTTCTTGTTTATAATTTTTCTTGTAGATGTAGTTTTAACTTTTTATTAATGTTTGCACTTAATGATATTTTACAATTATATTTTTGTTTATTGCAATCAAATGCTGCAAAAAATGGAAAGCAAACATGCTGTTTTTTTATTGTTTCTTACATGTTACTAATTTCAACATCAGGGGTTTCGCGAACTTTTTTGCCTGTTCCAAGGGGTTCGCGAAGAGAAAAAGGTTGGGAACCGCTGGTCTATATCATACACAGTCTGAGAAATTGTTAATGTACCTTTCCAACGTAAAAATGCCTAGTGCATAAGTGAGTGAATTAGATCATATTACACAAATCAGCATTAATATGCAAACCTGTTGCTTACAGCAATCTCAATAGTGGATTAAGATTCAACATGCAAAAAAAAAATTCGTTAACATACCTGAAAAATATTTCGTGTTTTCAACGCCAAGCTGACAGACCACCAACCACCTTTCACTTTCCTGCGTAAAAATTCCCAGTGAGGAGACCTGGCCAGCTTTGCTTGGCACTTGGCGGCAACCATCGAAAAGTGCCTAGTGAACTTGAATGCCTACCTTTTTACGAGATCACGATCAATGTTTATATACAAGCACACCAGGAATAGTTGGACCACTTAATGCAAAGTTACCATTATAATGCTTATCTTAAGGTTAACATATGGAAAATAAATCATATACAAATATGTACCTTACCATATGACCCTTTCCCGCACAAAAATACGTTCTCAACATATCATTCCAGTGCAAAAATGCCTGAGAGTATAGTGAACTGGAGCATTTTATACATTTATATGCTTACCTATAGGTGACAGCAAACAAGACTTTTTTATTGCATTAAAATCAGGAGAAATTTCTTTCATCGCAGAAGGGCAGAGATCAAAAGCTAGGGAGCTGGTATGTCTGCAACAGGCAAACGGCGATATTAAAAATTGGGCTTCACCTGGAAAAGCACTTCAAAAGAGAGCCAACTTTTAAAAAAACGGGCAATCTTTGAAGCTACTTCACCGGGCACCCAAACTGATGCTGCTGACAAAGAAGCTTCTGTTAAGAGTTCCTGGAAGAAGAAAATAATTATATTTTAAAACTTGTGAAATCTTATAATCTAATTTAGTATATTCTAAATTAACTAATTTTTATTTTAAAACATTAGGGATGTGTTTATGAACGAACAGGTCTTAAAGAACCGGGGTTTAAGCTGGGTACTTTAGCATAAAAGCTAAAACTGAGTGAAAATGCTGAAATATTACATTCTCATATACAGTCGAACCTCGTTATCACGACACCTTTGGGACTGTCAACAAAGTGTCGTCATAGCCGGAGCGACGTCATAACCGGAATATTTAAAAATTCACAATTAAACATTAGTTAACATTAAAATTAGATTTAATGAAGAAAATAGTAGTATCTATATATACATTTTAAATCAGATTTAACTAATGTAAATTTGAATTATTGGTAGATATAACAAAAATATTTTTTTCTTAAAAAAATCTTCACTTATTATTATTATTTTTTGTGTAACTAAAAACTTTTCTAACTAAATAACTTTTCAATAGCATTTTTAACACTCCTCTTTTCCACGAAAGTATCAGCAAGAAAGAAACTAATTCAAGACTCTCCACCTGCTTTGAATTCCTTTCTATTGTCCCTCTTGTCAAAGTATGAAACCTGTACCTTTCAGAACTTATCTAATCGCCCCCCACCATTCTTGAGGTGTCATGCCTGGTCAAACCTCTTGCAGAGTCCGAAGTTCCTACAACAAACATTTCCTGATGTTTTCATTATTTTACAGAAAATTTAACAATTGCAAAGAAATATTTGATCCAGTCGGCGCTGTTCGAAGTGTCGTCGTAACCGGAGGTGCACCAAAAAGACTGTCGTAAAATCCGGTGCTACTAAACGTTAAAATTATGTGGCATAGGTTCGGGACTTTGAAAAAGTGACGTGACATCCGGAGTGTCGTGAAATCCGGGTGTCGCGATAACGAGGTTTGACTGTATTTACATATGCCTCAGTGTGTTTCATCTACAGTTTTGAAAATAAATTACATATTTTACCTGTGACATCTTTGAAGTAAGTACAGCAGCTGTCATACATTTTTTCTCTTTTTTAAAAAAATTAATTAATATTTTCGTTCAGCAAAAGAGCGAAAATACATAGTTGTATTTCCGCGATTGAGTTAGTGTTTTCACATTTATGTGTTACGTACGTTCGTGCAAAAAATGTGACCGCATAGGAAACCCTGAAAAGAACGAATCCTAAAAATGAAAGTCAGAATGATCTCCTAAAAAATTAATGACCATTTTTTTGAAAATTGTATTGATGCACTTGTGATAAAATCTTTTTTATTTTAAATTACTATTAACAACCATCTACAATTTTTTAACTCTCAATTAATTGAAATTTTTCTCTCTTGATGCAGTATAATCATTTCAAAAAATTTTTACTTTCAGCTACATTCATTATTTTTCTTTAACTATTGTAGGTCATTTGCGTTTTTTCGATGTGTCGATTTGTCATATTTGGTGTAACTTGTTTAGGCTGTAGATTAGAAACAGGAAATGAATAAATTTTTCTGAAAAATGGGATGGATGCACCCACTCAGCAGCCGTTCAAAAGGTTTGGGAGGGGGGGGGGGCTTGAAAGGAATCGTTTCAACATAATGTCATATGAGCTAAAAAAAACTGCAGCAAAAAAATTGGTTGATAAGAAGGGTGGCCACTCAAAAGGGTTTTACTGCATTCAATGTTTGAAAAGATATTGTATTCAAAGCAGCGTACATTTTCTGAAGACTTTGATCAGTAAAACATTGAGAGTTTTGCAACTTGCAACACATGGGAAATATGTACTGGTAAACATTCTAAGTATAAATTGGAAATTACATATGAATAAAGTATACTTATCAGGGCCCAATATAGGCTGATTTTGCTACTGTTTTTCGGTATCTTCACAAAAATCTTGTTTTGAAATAGGTACTGTCACAAAAATCAAGTAATAAAATCAGGCAGCTTCACAAGAACAAAAATTTCACAAAAATTCACATTTTAAAATATAAAATTTGTTTCTCTGTTTAAAACAAAATTCACTTATAACATAAAATTCTAAGCAGGTTTATATGAACAATCGCTTAAATAGCAACCTTTTTGTGGTATTTTAACTAATTTTTAGCTGTTTCTCGCCAAAGTGTATTTATGCAATATTATCGCAATCTTTTAACATGTTTTGGGGAACCGTTTTTCTCATAATTTCCAATATTGTACGCAGTACATAGCCCATTAAGCTGAAATTATGATTTTATTTTTGGTACTTCTTAGGTTTTTAGCTCCCCCCCTCTCCCCGAAAAACAAAACCTGTTAAAAATAATACTAGATGACAGTTACACTTTTCAAACTAAAATTTCACTCGTTCTACTTCTCTTTTACAAAAATTAGGACGCCTCTAAAAGTTTACAAAAACAATGCTGATAAAAATAAAAACTTTCACAAAAATAGAATGATGCAATACTTTCACAAAAATAGGTAGCGAGAAAAATATCCTGGATTGGCCCCTGCTTATGCACATTAAACATGAGATCTTAAAATAATAACTTCTAGGTGCCATAAGGAAAATTTTGTTTGGTATCTTGTTGTGAGTACAAAACAGGATAATCTGACATAGTATTTAATGTTTAAACTGTTGCTTAGAAAATTTAGATTAAGCTCATTTACTTTCCATACCACAATCAATATTGATTTCTGAATCATCACAGTTTAAATTTTATACATTGACATACAGTAACAATATTGACAATAGTAATGTTCTTTTGAAATATTATACAAAGGTGTGAAACTTATTAGACTCAAGGAGCAAAAAACAGGAAAATCGAAGATTCCGTTATAAATATAACCTCATATTCTTTCTAACAGCCTAATTCTGTTTCACCAGAATAGTAAAAGTACTTTAAATTATTTCCAAGCCAAATTCATCATTTTACTTGAGTTTCCTCTGCCTGGCAACACTGAGTCTTATCTCATAACACCTGCAATTATGTTCTGTTGTTTCCAAAGCTGTTTTCTGCAGCATGTGTTTTTACACTAGGATCACCAAAATAATAAGTTTATAAATGATTTTGTGTCACAGTTCAGTTTCAGGGAACTGTTTTATTGTTCGGTTGTAGTTTTTCCCCTTCGCACGTGAATGTTATGAAAAGGGTAAGCTGCCTGAACTCTCACAACATAAGAAAACACTGGTTAATATGTTAGGCCAAAATACTTTTTCACAACGAGAAACGTCGAAAAAAATGAATATTTCCCAAAACAACTGTGAGCGGGATCAATATTTTGGTCAAAGAAAACATACTAATCGTCCCAAAAAGGGTAGGAAAATGTGACAGAAAACGAAGTTTCTCCAAGGATGGAAAGAAAACTTATTCGTATGGTCAAGGCCAATAGATAAGCAACTAGTAAAGAAATTTCTAATAGTCTTAGGCATTATTGTTTTTAGGTAGACCCCTCATTGGTCTGGCAACGACTCATCGCTAATATGATACCTGCTCAAAGTCCACACTGGAAGGAGAGAATCCAACCTGCTATGGCAAAGAAAAGGATTCAGTGGCTCAAAAGTGTTCAAGAGACCACTGAATCCTTATCCTTGGCATGGCTGGGGTAATTTTTGCTTTTCTGCGGAGCCTTCGAGCAAACATCCCATTGGAGATGAGTCGTCGTCAGACCTATGATGGGTCCACCTCCACAATATGTGTCCTTGGAGACATTTAGTGCTTTCTGTCATTTTCCCAACCTCTTTGGGACAACTGGTATGTTTTCTTTGTCAGAAACATTGATTCTGCTGACAGTTTTTTGGGAAATATTAAGTCTTTTTGGCATTTCTTTGTGAAAAGGTATTTTGGTCTTAACATATACATAACCCATGCTTTCTAATATGTTGGAAGATCAGACAGCTTAAAACTTGTTATTTTGGTGCAAAAGCATGCAAAAAAAAAATTTCACACCACTCACATCTGCAAAAACACTTTTGGAAACAACAAGAAAACAATGGTGGGTGTTATCAGATAAGAATCAGTGTTTCCAGGGATGGGAAAAGCAAGTAAAACTTGAAATTTTGCAGGGAAATAATGTATAGTACTTTCTATTCGGAAAAACATAATTAGGCTTTTAGAAAGGATCTAGAAATCATTTTTAAACTGGAATCTTCGATTTTCCGGTTCTTCGCTCCTTGAGTCTAATAATTTCACACCTCTGTACTTCCTCACCATACTTTGCGTAGGTTCAATTAATTTGTTTCTGGTCCACCTCTATCTTTAAGTGTTAATACATTTTCCATTAACTGTATTTTTAGCACTAAACTTACAAATTGGACCAATAGTTTGAATATTGCTTCCTATGATTAACAGTTCCAGCACAAAGCAAAATGAATTTCTCTGAAAAAAAAAAGTGGAACGCTACTATAGATTAAGCTAAAAATGATTGTTTCATGGCTAATAATTAAATTTGTATTGTACAAAATGTTAAACACCTGGAAATGGCACATTATGATTGATGGTACCGACTCAAGGGGTCTCGAAAAAAAAAAACTGATTTGGAAACATTAATGCACATTTGACAATGAAATTCTTACCTGTTTATTCAAGTACAACGGTATTCATCAATCCACGATGGCATCTAACGGTTTTCCCAGCAGGAAACGGAAAGAACCCCATCTGAAAAGAAAGAAAAATGATCCTGAGTAAAATTGACTATGAAATTATTACCACTTTAGTAGCGAAACATAAAACCTATATCGTACACAGTGTGAGAAAGAACCGCTGTGAAATAATTGTTAACGTACCTTTCGAGCGTAAATGTGCCTAGGGTAAAAATGAGACAACATTAAATTACAAACCTGTTGTTTACAGCAAAATCAATAGTTATTATAGTTTCGACATGCAAAAAGAAATTTGTTAACATACCTGAAAAATTTTTCATGTATTCAACGCCAAGCCAACGGACCACCGACCGCCTTTCATTTCCCGCGCAAAAATGTCCAGTGCAGGAGACCTGGCGTGCTTTGCTTGGCAACTGGCGAACTTAGTTATCGCCAATACATTTGGCGTTCTGAAGGAAATGGTGGCAACCATCGAAAAGTGCCTAGTGAACTTTAATGCCTACCATATAGGCAGACCGACGCATCAGCTTAAGTTTAGCCATTTTGGATCGGATTTTTCATTGTTGCGCTGATAATGTTTCCACAGAAAAGTTTTGGGTTTCGCCAAATTTGCGGAAAATAATACTTTATTTAATAAAAAATCCACGTGTCACTAATAACCGCTCGCAATGAAAAATCACCAAACGCGATAACTTGCCAGAAAATACAACCACTGAAACGCGCGCTCCGATCCAAAATGGCTGATCTTAAGCTGATGCGTCGGTTCGTATATATTAGAAACCCTATAACGGGAAACCACTAATGGGGCCTTAGTATTCGGAACTCCAGCGCTCGAATACGCTACCTTGCGGTGATTTATAAAACTGCGAATGCAACTAAAACTTTGCCACGTTGCGTTCCATGTGTGTCTGTTTACGTAAACACAGGCAGTTTGTTCTGAGTATTTATTAACGCAATCGATGTGTCTTAGTTTGCTTTCAGCTACAGAAATTAATTCGTCCCTTAGTAGTATTCTCGAGCTCCTCAAAATAATGTTAGTTTTCATTATTTCCTTAATAGTAGGTGAAAGCGAAAATTCTGGATTAACAAACTTGGATAACGTTCTACAAGGTAAAAAATTTTATTGTTTTGTATGAATTCGTAAGAATATGGGAGTTTTTTTAATCTTAAATTGATTAAACTTACCATATTTTACAGCAGCATTTAGTTGGAATGGACAGTATGCAAAATATTTTCTTGAATATATTATCGTAGAACAAAATGAATAACCGAGAAAGAATTTACTTTATTCCTTTTATTCTCAGCTGAAAGGTATCGCCAAATTTGTTTAGGGTTATAATTTTGGCATTGTGCGAGCAAAGTAGCCTTGGCGAGATTTCGCGTTTTTAGTTAAACCATTTTCAATTTTTATCATGAGTGGAATAAAATGGTAGTAAGATTACAGAATTCGATAAGTAAAAAGAAATAATTGTCAATCAACTGAAAAGAAAACTACCACCGTATATCCGTGAGAATTTTGTTGATGATTTGCATAACATGACACAATTAAATCGTAACTCAGAAATTAGAAAAATCGAAACAGAAAATTTTTAAATTAACCGATTCGGGAATTCAAGAGAAATAACTCAGCCACAAATGGAAAACAAGCGCTAGCCAAAGCAAAGCAAAGAAGTATCATCTTCTTTTGGTAATAATTTGTAATGTCATATTAAATTTTCTAGCATTAATTGTTATTCTTGTCAGGCCACAATTATTATTTAGTTTTATCAAGAATTGATAAATATCGAATTCAACATCGTGAAAATGGCTGCTTAGAACTACGAACTACGTACTTTGCATTAATGTGTTTGACGTTTAGTAATGCTTCTTGAATTCTCATTTCTTTCTACGTGGGTCAGAATATCAACAAGACTTTGAAAATTAATTTAAAAAGAATAAAGCGAAACAATCATACGTACGAACAAAAATCACAACACTTTTAGCATTTTCTTCGTTACCATGTGCGTTTGTTTTAGTTTTCAATTCCGCCATTAGACAGTGACTTCAGTGCCCCCTATAGTTCGTTGGAGTTGCGAATAGGGGCAGGATGAATGACAGCCATTGATGACGTATAGCTCTCAAACATTGCGATTGGTTTCTTGATATGCGCTCCTTATTAATAATTTGAAAGTAAATATCTAGTATAAACTAGATGACGCCGGTAATTTGTTTACTTATATTTGTCTCTCGTGATTTAATTATTGGAAATTTGTATTAATTAATTGCTGTACGATTATTAACTAGTGTATGTATTTGTAACTAGTGGTTCCCGCAACGGCTTTGCCCTTAATATAAAAATTAAAAGTGTTTTTTGGTTCGCCTGTACATTTTCAAATAATGTATGGTGAATTTTCTCGCCAATTGGCTTGTACCTTTGTTACGGTTCCACGTTATGATAATTTCGTATCTCGCCAATTGGCTTGTGCCCATGTTACGGTTCCACGTTATGATAATTTCGTAATTTACTTGTCCATCTTATGATATTTTTGTTCTTAAAATTGGAATAGAAAAAGAACCACGTCGAATTTTCAAAAAATCGCTTAGAGGTGCACACCCCCATGCTACAAACTAACTTTGTGCCAAATTTCATGAAAATCGACCGAACGGTCTAGGCGCTATGCGCGTCACAGACATCCTACAGACATCCTCCGGACAGAGAGACTTTCAGCTTTATTATTAGTAAAGATAAAGATGGCAATTACAGCAGTGAAATTCTGTGTATTTTCACTTATTCATTACAGTTTGCTTTTATTTTTTTAATTTCTGTGTTTATTAACTTATAAATTAAAAAAAATAATACTAATTCTATAGATATTTATCCCATTTATGATTAAATCATTTCCTCAAAATTTCTCAATTAATGATATACAAGTAAAAGAAACTTGTATTTCTACACCTTCTGCAACTTTCAAAGAATATGTATCAACAAATGTAGTTTTTTCATAGAAATGTCCCCCCCCCCCGCTCGTCTATAATTTACATGATTATTGTTTTTTACATATCATTATTATTTATCACATCATGAAGATGTGATGGCATGAGTATACTTTTCAAGTGTTTTAATAATAAACAATCTCCATTTGCTGAGTGTACATTTCATATGATGCCCCCCCCCCCCCACCAGTGGCGGATCTAGCCGATTGTTTTGGGAGGCGCCATCCGAAATTTTTGAACAAATTCCGAACTCCCCAGAAATTTTATTAAAATGAAGTTTTAACCCATTCGATGACCAGTCCGAAAACCCTTAACGCGCATGCCGCAGATAACGAAACGGAGTTGCTTTTTGCTACGTTGTAATAACACTTTTCTCCCCATTTTGCTATCGGTATTTTAATGTTGTTTTTGCTGTTCAGCTTGCATTCGAAAATCGCTTCGCTTTATTTGTTTTTAAGCGCTGAATTAAATAGTGCAATAAAATACAAGGTTGCTAATATGTGCTGAAATATTCATACATTTACGCAGTACATAACAGGAAAATAAGAAACAATAGAGGATTGGACGAAAAGAAATTATTTTCATAACACTAATTATTTTATTAATTTATTTTTCTTTTTGCTTTTATCTCAGTATATCTTTTTTTTTTCTTTTACTGTTAAACGTAAGATGATCTATCTTTCAAAAGGCCTCAACAAAACATTCTTCAAACAATTGACTGATCGATCCAACGTGTGAGCAAGCGGACAAAACGCTGAATGGACAAAAACGCTTTAAGTGTGGGAATGATATTCTAAGAGGATAAAAAGTATTCTTCGGTGCCTTTTGATATATTGTGACACTTCAAAACGACCAATAAACACAGAACCCTTTGATGGCAGGACTATGGTCGACTTTTATCGTAATTCAGGTGACTTTTAAATCCCTTCTGAATGCCCAGATATCAGTTGCTCAAGCGTGGGAAGTATTTTAAAGATAAATGATTACAAAAGATCAAAACTTGCGGCTAATCCCCTATTTCCCTAAAGGATACTTTTGTGCATGCAACTAAAAGCCCCCAGCTGAGAGAGGAATAACTAGACCGACTGGGAGGTCTGTATTCTCCAAGGACCCTCTTTGCAAACATCCGAGCAAGTTAGTTCCATTCAAAGAATGGTCAGAAGGTTTTAGTGTTTTGTGGTCAACCCTTCCACATTATTTTCTTACGACAAAACAGTTTAGCGCAGAAAGGAATTTCAAAGCAAGCTTTTATACTTATATGACGGAACATGTCTTCAGAAGGAAAAAAAAAAGAAGATCTTGCTTGAAATCGAGTCGGATTTTAAATCTTTTTTTTAAACATACTTGGATAAATTTTAGTTAGTTTCATAGGATTATTTACTAATTATGGCAATTTGATTATTGAAAAGAAACCAAATATTTAATTTATATTTTTAAAATCTCATAAAAGAAGGTACAATTAAAACATTGGAGCTATTTTAAGACAATAAATAAAATCTGAAAAAGAATGGGAGAAAAGGAATGTTTTGTTTCTTATGAGTAAAGCGTACAAAAAAAGAACTCAAGATATTATCATTTTATTCGTACTGTCGTATCTGTTTTATGTTTTACATAGTCAACTTTTACGTATAGTCAATGCGGTCGTCTTTTTTTTTTCGTGAAATAAAAAAATATTCAAAACCGTATCACTAAAAATCCATCAAAGGGTGCCGCGAATATAAAAAGATATAATTTACGTTTCAAAATATCATGATTTAAAAATTAATAAACACTAAAAAATAATAATAGTATACAAATAAATAAAAAGCGTAGTAAACACATTATAATAATAAAAAAAAACGTACTCGTACAAAATTAAGATACGTAAGATAATTTTTAAAAAAATATTGCGTAAAATAAATTATAAAATTTGAGGATTATGAACAATTTAGTGAAGGATACTTGCGTAAGAAGGTGGATTTTTGATAACAAGAAAAACATATTTCTGTTTATTTGCTTTATTCAGGCATAGAAATATTGATAAATATGTAAGGAAATATTTTCACACTTGTTTATCAGGAGTTCAAATGCCAGAATGCTAAGAAACAAAGCTTCCACGAAAAGATAAAAATATAATGCCTGATTATTTGAAGCATTATACGTGTCCCATCAAAGAGTACTTGAAAAGTTAATATCTTAGTAAAATAAAATAAATTACAACAAGTTCTGTGAAATACTATAAGTTACATCCCTTTTGTCTAAGAAAAAAGCTTGATTACCGCTCCCCTAAAAGCTCCAGAACCCAACAGAGAAGCGCAATAACAGGGTTCTGCTCCTGGAAGGATCGCCGACACATATTCGGCCGAAGCAAAAACTGCTAGAAACGCCGTGGCGACACAGGATCGTCGAGGGCAGTTAAGCATTGGTTTCCTAGAAGCGAACACGCTTAGCGTCGGCGTCGTTCCTCGCCGAGGCGAAAACTTGATTCTTCTGCTCATGCGCGCCCGAGCCAATTCGGCGTTCTGAGTGGTCACGTCGGAATCCACTTGACTTTGATTTCAGCGTGACGTCGATGAGCGACGTCGAAGATCGGCGATTCGCTCCTAGAGTCCCTATATGAAAACGTAGTTTTCAGAGTTGCGACAACGCGGTATCATTTTCCTATTGGTCGAAGACCGCCTGAGGCAAGGTTTCTTCTTCTCCCGTAGGATTAACATGGAGCGTATGACAGTGCTGTGGAAAAACCCAGAATCTGAAAAATTAAAGGTGAGTCCAGGATTTTAATGCTCATATTACTGTTCTACAATGTTCAAATTATACGTGTGTAGCTTTACTTGAGTGAGTCCATTCCTATTTCTTTAACTATCACGTAATTATATCAAGAACATGTGTTCCGGTGTGCTAAAATTCCATCCTGACACTTTATTTGGGTCTTTTATAGTTATTTTTTCTGTTAAATTGATGATTCCAATCACAACGTTATTGAAAAACAACACTTTAAGACAAGGCAAAAGTTTAAATTGTGTAAATTAAATTTTTTTAGCGATAGATCTCTGTATTCGGTTTGGCGCGATCAATTTCGTGCTTGGCGACGAGTGAAAGTAAACAAAACATACACTTGTGATGTGAAGAGATCTTAACTTGTGGTTTGTATTATAAATGCTTTATGCTGCGGAAATTTTTATTTTAAATGAATGTGACTTGATATTAAAACCCATTTTAACTTATGTTTTAATGTTAAGGTTTTTATTTTTCCTGATCATTTCTTAGACAAAAATTGACTAATGTATCGTTTTTCATGTTCCTTCAAGTAATCTTCACTTTATGCGACGTAAGTATTTAGTGTCAAATTTTTGTTTTTTGAAAGGAGATGCAGAGGAAATAAAATGCTTATAAATTATAGGACTTTCAGTGCTTGCTGGCAGTATCTTTTAATAACATTTTGATTTATGGAAACGTTTTGTTATGATATTCTGCTAAATGTTGATTAGTTAAAATTTGTTTAAAAAAATCGTCAGTTCGATTATGAAATTAATGTGACCACATGAATTTGCCAAAGCGTTTGAGGTGGATATGAAGTAAACACTTGCTTGACACACAGTACAGTTTTTATCGATTTTTTAGGTTGAGCGAGCCAATTTAAAATGTATTATTTTATTAAAAATTTAAAGAATTGTAGGTAGTTTTGGTTATTTTGGTAATTTACTCTTTTTTATTCAACAAGCATGCCAGTCGCTGTGTGTGTTCTAGGGATGGAAGTTTTAGTTCCTTTCGAGGAAGTAGTTCGTTTAGTTCATCTCAACGTTGTGAACTAGTTCAATGAACTAGTTCAAATGAACTATTCAGAGCTTTTTGGCGGGAAAATATAGTCACATGTTGCCAGATAGGTAGTTCTCCCTTTTTAAAGGCCGGGGGGGGGGGATAAATTTTGCAATTTGCCCTTTGCCGGGCTGTGGAAATTTGGGCTGATTGAATTTTCGCGTATTTATGTATATTTTTTGGCGAATTTCCGCGCATTTATTCATATTTTTCGGTTTAATTATCAAAACTAATATTTTTTAGCAATCAGGGGTTCCAACCTGAGGAAGGGGGGGGGGGGTCATGGCACAGGCTGCGCCATTGAAATTTTTAGGGGGAGGGGTAGTAGGGGTATTTTTTCTTTTTTTCGGGAGAGGCTCCTGCTTTGGGGGGATTCGTGATTTTTAGAGGGTTGCGCCTTTGCTCGGAGGGGGGGGGGGACCCCTTGAGCAATACATTAGTGCATATATACATCTTTACAATTATTTTCAACTCATTTTCTTTTACCATTAAGTATTTATGTTGATTTTTAATTTTTTGTGTCACACTTCATGTTCTGTGTTAAAGTTTCGTCATTTTAGAGATTCGTTGGTCTTGTTACCAAAATTAATGTTTCAGAGTTATTCATTTTTGTTTTCATCCTCACATTTACTGTCAAGAGCATTTTTTAATTCTCAATCGATAGCGTACACAGACTTAGGGCGCCCCCCCCCCCCCCCCGCTTATAGAATAGAAAGTGTGCAAAAGTTAAAAATAAATAATAATAATAAATTTTAACATAGTATTATTTCAGAACATGCCGCCTCCTACCTCTTGCCCTCCCCCCCCCCCTCGCGCCCAGGATTTTCATTAACTACTCAAGTTATTCTCCCCCCCCCCTCCCTTCATTTCGCCACTAATTCGCTAAGAATATTTTCTGGTTCTGCTCTGCAAACAATTCATGGCGACAGAGCTGTATTAACTGAAATGTTTTACTGTATTGATTTTTAATTCAATGTATTTTATGATATGATTGTGTTCCTTTTTCATTTTCTTTTGAATATTTTAAACTCTCAAATATTTTGTTGAAATATTTTGCCTTGAAAGCGACTGTAGGAATTCGGGGTACAAACTGCTGACGCCCTCTTGCCTCAGGCAGCAACTTTTTAAGGGCGCCCTCATTTGTGTTTTTTCTCGTTGAAACTCCTTATAAAAACTCAAAAAAAAAAAAAAAAAAAAAAATTAGACAAGGTGCCAGTTTCAAAAGATATACAACGACTAGGAAAGATTCTTAGGAGGGAAAAAAACTTATGGAGATTAATTTAAAAACTATAAAAAAAACTTAAGGGGTTAACAAACTTGACTAGTTGCGAAGTTTTCAAAACACATTGAGCAAATGGTATTGTACTCATTTTATGAAATATTATATTTTTATTGTATTTGAAAACAATGATTTTTACGTTGTTGCGGACGTAACACGTACAAGTCAATATTTGTATACTACACAAATTGTCTTTAGAAAGTTGATGCTTCGTTTATGATACATATAAGTAGGGTTCCTTTTATTGGAATATACCACAATAAAATGCCTAAAAATTCCAGGGGAAAATTTATGCAATTTTTCCAATTTTCTGCAAATTTATGCGCAAAAATCTCACACCCGTGCAAATGGATTGAGAAAAATATGAGTTTTAAGAAAGGCAGAACATTTTTATTAGAAAGCACAAAAAAGTCGTTCCTAATTTCTTTTGCACTGTCGAAAGTGGAAAAAAAATTCTTTACAAAGCCTTTTTCTTCTCATTTTAAAGTCTATTTGTGCAATGGAAATAATTTGAAGTTTAAATTAAAAAACAAAATAATAATCTGTCAATTTAATTCTGAAATAAGCGCACCCAATGCATGTGACGAGGCGCACATACTCCGCCTATTTCACTAATCACGCCACATCCATCGTGCATCGCGATTGAATTGAAAGGAAAGTCAAGAATATTCCCGAACTTTCCCCCACCCCGCCTCTGCCAAACAATAGCTCCGAATCTTGAATGACTGAACGAAAAGCAGATGCACTGCGAGAGACACGCAGGAAAACTGGTCGAACTAGGTGAAATCGAACTAGATGCAATACTGAACTAAACAGTCAGCTTTTAGTTCAGGGAACTAGATTTCTAGTGCAGTGAACTAGATGAGGAAAAGAACTACTGATGAACTAGATGCCAAATCGAACTAAAGAAATCGAACTAAGAACTAAACGAACGAACTAGTTGCTAAATCGAACGAGAGAAAGAGAACTAAACGAAATCGAACTAAGAACTAAATGAACGAAGAACTAAACGAACTAAGAACTAAACGAACTAAGAACTAAACGAACTAAGAACTAAACGAACTAGTGAACTAGATTGTTTTCTACTGAACTAAAAGCTGAACTAGTTCGATTGAAAGACCCGTTCACTGTGACCGGGTCCGAACTAAACGTTCCATCCCTAGTGTGTTCCATCATAAACAGAAAACTGAGGTGTTCTAAGTTCGGTTCAAGTAGTGTGTTGGTACATTTTATTATGCTCTAATTAGGGTTTACTAATTTTTAGGTTGCCTTGTTATTTCCTTTACCTGCTATTTCTTTATCACCTGAAGAATCAAGTGCATGCTATCACCCCACTTCAGGTTCGTAAAAATTTCTATTTTTACTGAGAAAATGATTTTTAAATAATTATGCCATGATTGATATATAGTTAAGTTTTAACAACTTTTGAATTACCTTTGAGGTAAGGACTGTTATCATGGGTTTTTGAGATTGTAAAAGTCCTCCCAGCCACAAAGCTCTTGTTTTTCAGAAATTAGGTACATTTAAAGTTTTGCGGGTTGAAATATCAATACTTTTATAATAAAATGCTGAATCAATGGTTTTTTAAGTGAAACTTTTTATGCAAGGGCTTTGAAGTTATATCCAACCTTTTTGTGTGATGAAAAGTGGTGGGGATAAGCAATGTCGGTTAGAAAGAAAATAGTGGCTTGCTTGCCTTCAGATATTGGAGGAAAGTGAGACCTTGCGCTCTTCTCGCTTTCTTTCTCATTTTGTATGGTTGCATGTACTACGTTTAGGCAGCGCGGAGATCAATATGTACATTTGTAATTACTTACTTTAGTTATCGTAAACAGATCATTTCTCTTCTTAAGAAGGAAGAAGATGATCATTATAAGTGGACACATGTATATAATTTTATGTAAGAAAATGAATAAGAAATACAATCTATTCAAAAGTGTTTGATGAACAATTAACATGTTTGGCGTCTATCGTGTGTCATTATGATACAACCTGTTTCTTGGAATCAAACTTTAAAAGAATTCTACTCTTCTAGATCAGCAGAAAAATATAGTACATGAAGCTCTCACCCCACATCAATTTCGTAAAAATTTCGATATTTGGTGGAAAAATGATTTTTAAATAATCCTATCTCGATTAATGTGGAGTTAAATTTTAACTAGTGCGGCATTTTAAAATAAAGGCTGTCATAATGGATTTTTGAGATTATCCGTAAAGATCAGAAAATATCCGATATTTTGATATATATTGGATATTTTGATATTTATCCGATGTTTTCAATCAATGCAAAATAAAGTCTTTAGTAACTGCTTCCTTAAATCAGAGTTGTTTACTTCTCTTATATTATTATAATTATAATGCATCCACTTTAAAAGTAATGTTTCTTTCACTGTTTATATTCATTTATTACATGTTCGTGATTTTGCCTCACCCACTCAAAAGGTAATTCAATTGCATCTGAGTTCATTTCAACCACTCATAAAAATAAATGTATAAATAAACAAATATTCAATTTATCAGAGATTATCTTAATTTGTTAAAGGCTTTAGAAAATCAATACTTTTGTCAGGAAATAGAACATTGAAATAAAGGGGAATTCAAATGCTCTAAAACAATGGTGCCCAACATACGGCTTTCAAAACTGATTCATGTGGCCAGCTGAAATATCAGGTATAGATAAATGAATTTACTGAAAAATGTGGCTTTATTTTAAAGAATCTAAATTTAAGCATCAGTTATATTGCATTCTCCATATTTTTACTTCACTTAAATTTATATGTTAAAGTCAAACAAGAACAGTTTATAAGTAGTTTCTACAGTATGCACTCACATTTTTTCAATCACAAGCACAAGTAAGCTCTTTGATGAGGTAATAGCATTCACGTAAAAGTTTAAGACAGGAGTTTAATTTTTTTTCTCCTCAATCTTGACTAAGACCAATAAAAAAATTAATTTATAGTTTTCTGAAAATTACTCAGGACTGCTGAAATAACACTTTCTGGAAAAAAATTTGTTCAATGTAACTCAGGGGGTGATTGTGTTCCGGTATTTTACCGGATTTCCGGTATTTTTCATCTTGATTTCCGGTATCTTTCTCTTCAGAAATACCGGAACTCTTATACTTTCAGAAAACCCACTTTAGTAAAACTTAGGTTGATGTTTAGTGGAAAGCCGAAAGTCCAAATTGAAGACGTTTCGTTTGGTATAAAGTGTAAGCTACCGTCATATTTTGCAATCTCTATGGTAATTGTTGAAGAACAGCTGGGGTGGGAGATGGAATAAAGGCTAGATATCCCCCTTAATATTTTCTTTTCAAGATGTCCAATAGCGTTTCTCTGTTGCATATCTTAATATGATGTAACTAGGGGTGCCCATTTCCCCCGACTGCGATGGCACCCCTCAATTTTACCCAGCCCCCTTTTTCCTCAAGAATTGCCACCCACTAATAAAAAGACTTGAATTCTTCTAAATTAATTTCTCCAAAAGTTTCTGTGGTATAATCTGCCTCATGATCCTCCCCCCCCCCCCCCCCGACACAAAACACATGAAAATCCTTACTATAGCTATATTATTAGAATAAATTGCTAAAATATTTATTCACCAAGGTGACCTATGGCTTTTCTCTGTTGCAGATGCTTATGTAATAGGGTTTGCAGCCCCCGCCCCCCCGCCCCCCCCCCCATGAAATGAATTTAACGACCTATATATATATATCAAAAATATCAATATTTGGAGAGCGATATATCGTGGTATTAAAATTCAGATATCGCCCAGCCCTATTGCGCAGTGATCATAATACATGCTGCCCCAATTGCCCCAAACTTACTTAATTCTGAAATTTTTAACCACGGATTGTATGGAATTTTCAAACGTCCAGATAAGACGAATCTATCTGAATGAGGGGAAAAAGTAAAAATTTGATGCCGCTATTCCGCTCATTTGAATGAGACTCTGCTTCTGCAAAAGCTGGCATCACTAAAAAATAATAGATTCGTTCATTTCCGGCTGTAAAACGGATGTTTGTCTTTCCATACAATCTGTAGTCAGACAGTATGCACTTTTAGTAAATTAATGTAATTAATTTTTAAGGATTCAGATATAGTGGAGGAAAATTAAACATTCTTTGAAAAATTTTAAGAAATGAGAAAAATTAAAAGAATTTAGTTCCCTCCATGCACAAGGACGTATTAAGTCCAATTAAAACTTCGAGTTTTATTCCCAGCAAATAATTATGTACATAAATAATGTGTGCATACAGATAATGTGTATATAGATGCCCTTCAAAACACTTTTTCTTCTTGGAAAAAAAGTTCAGGTTTTTTTTCATGGAGTCACAATCACCCATGATAACTGTGCCATGTGATTTCGTGATAGGATTTGTAGGACCATAGGAGCTATTTGTTGGTCAGAAAATAAAATAAAAAATATTAATAATATTAAAATAATTGGGACTTGAACAACGTGCCCCACTGTTCAACATACCCCACCTACCTCTACAATTTTGCTGTGGATATTCCTAAGTGAAGTGCAGAAAAAACAAGCAAGTTTTCTCACGGTTCCTATAAAATTTGGAATCATGAACAATCTTTCTTATTTTAGTCATCATAAACTGATGATTTCTCTTCTTAAGAGCAAAGATGATGCACACTAAAAAATATGTACATAATATTATGTACATAAATGAATGAAAAACACAATCTATGCTAGTCAAAAGAGATTGATGAATTAAAATATTCCCTGTAATATGTGTTTTACTTTTTCATGTGTTTTTAGAACACCGTGTTATTTGAAATTAAACTTTACAACACACTTAATGCAAAGTAGTTGAAATACAGCTCTATTTCAATTAAAGTGTGTTTATTTATTTTCCATTTATAATTTTATGAACTACTTTAAAAACATTCCTGCCAATTCAAAACATCAGCCGTATTGATGATTTAGCACATTTGAAGAGTTTTACTTCAGCTTTTAAATTTATTTGCCCTTAATGTTTTTTAAGTTTCTTCCAGATATTCTGCAACTTAAAGAAAGCTCAACTACTAATTGAATTGTAGCCTTGATGCAGATGTTCTAGAAAACTCATGATAATATTGTACTGTTTGCTTAAAAAATTGTATAATAGAATGATCTCCAGTATTAAGTTTACAAGGATGTCCAGAAATCATTTTCGAAGTTTTCTTAGCTTGACAGCTTTATCAAAACTAATTTTAATGAAGTTGTTTAAAAAAAATAATAAATTTCCATGCATAATATGCCATTCATGTTTGTTATGTTGAAAACTTCAGGAAATTTGTTACCGAAATGGTCTTTGGACTTTCAACAACGACATACAAACCAACGAAAATTTTGTGTTTAAATGCTAAATAGTGTAATTAAATGAAATTTTGATCTTCTTCATACAAACAATGCTGTATTTCTGATTTGTTACGCTTATTATCAAATTAATTATCATTCATTTGTATAATAATATTGAAATGTAAAGAGGTTAAACAAACAATACTTTTGCAACAGAAATTTTGAAATAGTAGCTGGAATTCTGTTTTGATTCTCTAAATTTAGAGTTTTGAATTTGTTTTGTAAATCAAGTGCTTTCTTTATATTTATGCTTGTTTGTCATGTAAAAATATTGTTTTCAATTCAGATTTATAATAAATTTTTTGGTATTTAAGACAAGGATAAAAAGTTTAGGTATACATAAAATTATGAAAGATGTATTTAGGTTTGTTAAATGTTATACCTTATTTCAGCATTAAATGAACACTTCATTTCTGCTTATTCTGTTCCTGTAATTATCCAGTACCCCCCCCCCCTCTCAAAAAGAGATTTTTCTCCCCACTTAAACTACAGGACAGAATTTGAATAACTGCAAATACCTCCAATTTTGGAAGGGATTGGTAGCAACTGTTATCTTTTAGTCCACTTCTGACTGCAGTGCACTTGTTCTGTTTCTGACTGAGTTCTGGAAGTATTTTTCAGGATATTAGAACATACGTTGTGTTCATCCATCCATGATATGGGGTAATGAATAGAATAACAATCTATATGAAAAAATCTGAACAAAAAATTCAATTTATTTCAATCAAGGGAGTTTTTTTCATAAAAATTCACGAATAGTATAAGAGAAAATAAATTACAAGCATCAGTAAATTTTGCCCTGTCTAATCGAAACTCCCTGATTGAGTAGATGGGAACAAAGCCTATAACAAAATTTATTTTCTTTATGTTTATAAGTGACTGAAAATTTTGATTAAACTAATGTTTTGTCCATAATTATTAATTTTAGGAAATGATACATTGGAGTAAGGAATTTTTAAAAATTTGGTAATAATAACTACATTTTGAACATCTAAATATTTTGACGTTACGTTGCATTTCAGAAAATACAAAGATTAATCTTTGCTTATTTTGTTACTTAAGCAGTTATTGATAATAATAGTTTGTCCCAAAATCTATAAAAACTACAAATCCTGTTTCGGTACCCTGAATTTGAGTTTGTTTGCCTAGTTGAGAAAAATGTCTTTGTTTCCTCTTTTTTTCCTCATGTAAAAATGTTGGAAATTCTGTGTTTGAAATAAAGTTTACAGATGTAACACCAAAAAATAAATTGAACATTAGAGACTTTGGTTGTAATTTTTATGTGATAATGACCTGAAGACTTTAATTAATGAGTTTAATTAATGAAGGAATTAATGAGTTTTCTTCATGCTAAGTTGTATTTAAAATATCTGTCAAAATTAAATGTAAACATTGCTTTTCCACGAAAATTGAAAATAAGTACAAGTCCTCTACTGGTGCTGTGAATGATTTTTTCTTTGTAATATTGTTTTAATGTGAAAATATTGTTCAAAATTTAAGTAATAGATGTATGATGCAGAGAAATAAATAAATAACAATAGATATATTTGTTTCTTATTCATATGAGTTGAAAATAAGTAATGTTTAAAATTACACCCCTCAACTCCTCAATTTATTTCTGAATATTTCTATCTACATCAAATTAAAGTAATAATTTTAAATTTTATTCAAATTAATATTTTAACCAAGAGGGCCTACTGAACCACTAAAATATTTAGAGGTTCTTGGTATTTTTTCTTTCTTTTTTTTGGGGGGGGGGGGGAGGGGTTACCTCGTTTTAACCATCTACCTATTTCTAGTATTAAGCTTTCAAATTTTCCTTTGCATATTTACCTTTCAAATTTTTAATTTAATGTTTAACTTAATCACATTTAAATCAGAAAATTGTACAGGGTAAACTTAAACATGCAATTTTTTTAATAGCAAACTATTTTTATTAATAATATTGCTTTTTAGATGGTTACAGAAAATATTTTTAGATTTAAAACTCTTTATAACGCTTGCCTTTACGAAACAAAAACAAGCAATTTCTAATGTCCATTATCTGTCGTTCATTTATTTATTTTCATTTTCTTACCTTTTTTTTATCACTTCATTTATTTTGAATTAATTAAATTCTAATACATGGAGGTAAGAATTCACATGCTGCGAACTCCCAAAAATAAATAAATAAATAAATAAAAATTATTACAAAAAAAAAAACTGTCGGCAGATTTAAATGGATATATTTTTGCTGAAATTAAAAAATAATAAACTATTCCTTAGTTTTAACTGTAAAAGGCATGTGACAGCAAAGTTGCACTTTTTGAAGATTAGCCCATTAGTGACTGAAGTTTTTAATTAAACTAATGTTTTCTTTTTCGGATGAAAATTGCTGAAAATTTTGTGTTTTAAATAAAGTTTATAGATACAATAACACCAAAAAATAAATTGAACAACAGAGATCTATGTTGTTTACAACAACAACAAGATTACAACAATAAGGTCATGCTATTGATCTGAAAACTTAGCATGAAATAAATGAGTTTTCCTCATGCTAAATTGTTTTTAATTTTTAGTTTTTGTTTTCTCATAAAAATTCAAAATAAGTACAAGTCCTTTTTTGGTGCTCTGAATTGTTTTAATTTTGTTTCATTAAAAAAATGTCTACTACCTAACTACCTTTCATTCTAGTATTGTTTTGGTATAAAAATGTTGTTGAAAATTTTAAATAATAGATAGTGTACTTTCAAGAAATAAATATAAAACAATGGAGACATCTGTTTCTTATGCATGTATGAATTTTAAAAAATATATATGTCAAAATACACGCCCCCCCCCCCCTTAACTTCCCAATTCATTTTTGAATATTTCTATCTGCATCTAGTTTCAAATAAAAATGACCTCTGATTAATATAATTTCGTTTTCAACTAAATACAAATTAATCTATTAACTAGGTGTGCCCACTAAACCATTGAAATATTCAGAGACTCTTAATTTTTTTTTTTTTTTTTGGAGTGGGGGGAGAGCGAGATAGGACCCCCACAGTGTGGGGTGTCCCAGGTCTTAAGGGGTTCAACGGCCTATGAAATTGATGAAAAAAACCTAGCACTAAGACTTATTTAATGTTACAAATATACACTGATGGCCTCTGGGGAGGGGCTATAGAGATTTTGTTGCAGGGAGGCCTAAAATATATAGATCCGGGCCTGGATAGGATACCTTGTTTTAAGCTTCTGCATATTTCTAGTATTACTCTTTCAAACTTTCCTTTGCATATACATGGGTGCCACCCCCCCCCCCCCGTAGGTGGACATCCCAGGCATATATTTCCTTTCGGAATTTTTAAGCTAATGCTAAACTTTTCCATTTAAATCAGAAAATTGTATTTTTTTTCCTTTTATAGAAAAAAAATAAGTAATGCTTTTGATATCAATTTAAGAAATATTTCTATGTTCAAAAATCTTTATAAAACTTAATTAATGTAGCAAAAACAAGCAATTTTTTATGTTCGTTATTTGTTGCTTATTTATTTATTTTCATTTTCTTAATCAGTTTTTATTTCATTCATTTTGAATCAATTCAAACTATAATATAATTTTCGTTGTCTCAGAATCTTTTGATTAATTTAAAATTAATCGTATTAAAGAGAATAAGGTTAAGGAAAAAAAAATCTGCTTTTAACTCTGCTAACACAGGGCCATTTTGTCTTTTTCTAATGTTTGAATCAAAATCGAGCGTTTCATTTATTGACAGCATGCATTTTCGAATCCGCGTGGCTTACATCCTTCAGAACCCGTTTCAGCCACTCTTCCCACTCCCGCTTGTGGCTATTTTTTTTAATGAAACTCGAAAGCGAACAAGGAGCCAATCTTGCAGCTCGGCGGCAACCCTATCTTCCTCCTGTAACCGGTTGCGCTTTCCGAGCATAGCTGTTGTCGCAACTCTGAAAACTACGTTTTCATATAGGGACTCTAGTTTGGCTGCTTACA